>NC_134857.1:16383745-16684214 GCF_049852395.1 Peromyscus maniculatus bairdii | reverse complement strand
ATGCAGGATGTGATTACATTTTTCTTTTATTTGTTGAGACTTGCTTTGCATATCAACATGTGATCTGTTTTGGAGAATGTCCCATGGCTTCTGGGAAGAACAAATGTTGATTAGTGTTCTAGTAGAATATTCTGAAGATACCTTTTAGATCCATTGATTGCAATCTCATTAATTCAAGTCTTTGTCTATTTAGGTTTTCTCCTGATGACCTCTCTATTGATGAGACTAAGGCATTAAAAATAAAGCAAACAAACAAACAAGAAACATCATCACTGCATTGCGTTGTGGTCATTCTGTGGTTTTAAGTATGGTTTGTCTCTTTCATGAAATTGGGTGTCCCTTTGTTGGTGCATCTGTGCATAAGACTGTAAGATTCTATTGTTGGATATTTCTTCAAACACAAAATGTCACTCCATTCACTCCTTATATTTTCTGATAAATTTAGGTTTGAAATATTTGTGTCAGATATTAGAAATTCTATGCCTTCTTGTTTCTTAGTTCTGTTTTCTTAGAATACTTTTTCCCTCCTTTACCCAAAGGTGCTATCAATTACCCATTGTGAGGTACATTTCTCAGCAGAAGCAAAGACATGGGCCCTGTTTCTGTGGCAACCAGTTAGTCTGTCTCTCTTAATTTGAGAGTAGTATCCATTAATACTAAGTGATATTATTAAAATATATATTAATTCTATCATTTTGTTGTTTTGTGGTATTCTATTATAAATATTTTGACTTGTTTTATATTTTATTTGTGTCTTGTAAATTCTTGGGCATCTTTAATCTACTCTTCAAAGTATTAATTGGATAACCCACTGTAGGTCTATTTTTTCAGTGGTCATAAATCCTCAAATCTGTTTTTATCATGGAAAAATTTCATTTCTCTATTAATTATGACTGAAGGTTTTGCTGAATATAATAGTCGGGGCTGGTATCAATGGTCTTTCAACTTAATGAACATTTTGTCCAATTCCTTCTGGATTTTGTAGTCTGAAATCAAAATAACAAATAAAGAATCTGCTGTTATATGTGACTTTATTTTTCTCTCCTTTTCCTTTCAATATCCTGTATTCATTTTTTATTTTATTTTACAATACTATTCAGTTCTATATAACAGCCACAGATTCCCTTGTTCTCCCCATTTCTGCCCCCCCTCCCCTTCCCCCCAGCCCACCCCCCATTCCCACCTCCTCCAGAGCAAGGCCTCCCCTGAGGACTGAGATCGACCTGATAGACTCAGTCCAGGCAGGTCCAGTCCCCTCCTCCCAGATTTAGCCAAGCATCCCTGCATAAGTCCCAGGTTTCAAACAGCTAACTCATGCAATGAGCCCAGGATCTGGGACCACTGCCTAGATGCCTCCCAAACAGATCAAGCCAATCAACTATCTCACCTATTCAGAGGGCCTGATCCAGTTGGGGGCCCCTCAGCCTTTGGTTCATAGTTCATGTGTTTCCATTCGTTTGGCTATTTATCCAACCTTGGTTTCAACAATTCTCGCTCATATAAACCCTCCTCTTTCTCACTAATTAGACTCCCGGCGCTCCACCTGGGGCCTAGCCATGGATGTCTGCATCCAGATTCCTCAGTCCTTGGATGGGGTTTCTGGATGATGAGGTTTGCAGGAAAATGGATGGATCTAGAAAAAATCATCTTGAGTGAGGTAACCCAGACTCAGAAAGACAAATATGGTATGTACTCACTCATAGGAGGATACTAGATGTGGAACAAGGCTGAGTGGACTGCTACTCACATCACCAGTGAGGCTACCTGGAAAACAGGATCCCAAGAAAGACACGAGGATTGCCCAATGATGGAGAAATGGGTGAGATCTACATAAACAACCTGGACATGAGTGGGAGCAATGAAGGGCGAGGGTCAAGGGAAACAGAGCGGGAGATCCCACCTGGATCAAACAGAGAGGGAGAACAAAGAATAGGAGACCATAGTAAATAAAGACCACATGAGAAAAGGAAGAAACAAAGTGCTAAAGAGGCCCACAGAAATCCACAAAGATACCCCCACAAAAGACTGCTGGCAATGGCCGAGAGACAGCCAGGACTGACCTACTCTGGTGATGGGATAGCCAAATATCCTGTATTCTTTATACTTACTGTTTTGACTGTTATATGATGTGGGCATTTATTATCTGGTCATGTCTATTTGGTGTTCTGTATGCCTCTTGGACCTTTGTAGATATCTTTTCCCTTAAATTATGGAAGTTTTCTTCTAAAATGTTTCCTATGCCTTTGATTTGTGTCTCTTCAATACAAAAGTTATGAATATATATTTTTTCACAGGTTTCAGCTTTTTATATTATTCCAGAGTTCCCAGAATGTTTTCTTCTTGGGTTTTTTTTTGGGGGGGGGAAGGTTGAAGTTTTCTTTGACTGACTGATCCAATTTCTCTTGGTTTCAATACTTGATACTCTTCCTTCCACTTGATCCAATACATTGGTGGTGATTTCCTTTGATTTTTTTGTTTGAATTCATGTTTTTTTTTTTTTCGTTTCAAATTTTATTTCATGTTGGCTTTTCTTCTGTTTTATTTATTAGATGGTTTTCCTTATTTCATTCAGTGGTTGGAATTTTCAGTCTTCATTCTGTCATTTGTTCATATCCTTTTTGAGTTATTTGGTCATGTTTTACTATTACTATTTTCAATTCATTATCTGTGTCATTCAAGTCATTTTCCTTGGTGGAAATAACTATGGGAGTACCAATCTTTGTCAGAGACTTTTTTGGTTATTCCAGTTTGTGTATTTGAGATTGGACCTGAATGCCAGGCCCATAGGGTGTGGCGCTATTAGGAGATGTGACCTTGTTGTAGTAGTTGCAACACTATTAGAGGACATTTGTCACTGGAAAGGCAGGCTTTGAGGTTTCAGAAGCTCAAGCCAGGCCCAGTGTTCCTCTCTCTTTCCTGCTGATTCAGATGTAGAGCCCTCAGCTACCTCTCCATCACCATTTGTGCCTGCATGCTGTCATGCTTACTAACATGATGATGAATGAATAAACCTCTGAACTGTAAGCCAGCCCCAATTAAATGCTTACCTTTGTAAGAGTTGCTGTGATTATAGCGGCTCTTCACAGCAATAAAATCCTAACTAAGACAGGACCTATACATCTGGAATAAGGTTTCTGGCAGTGTTTTTTGACATGGAAATCTTGCCTCTCTTTTGTTGAATGGGTATTTAAAGCTCTGTTTCCTATTACTCCAATACTTACCAGCTATATAGGATATATGGTTCAGTCTTTGGGTTACTCAATGTTGATGTTTGAATGAAGTATCAGAAGTAATGCCCTGGCTTAGTTCAAGCTAAGTGGTGTTTAAGTTCTTATCCCAGGAGCAGACCTTTTATAAAGTCTGAAAATTCTCATAGTCAATCTTACAGAGTTTGGAAGATGTGCACAGAATTTTTCCTCAGACAATGGAGTTGGCAATGTGAATCTCAGATCCCTTCCAGAAGGGGAATGGCTAGCATGGGGAGCTGGGTGTATCAAAGGCAGTTCAGGACTCATGGTCCTTAGGCATGTCATGGAGGTGGGCTAGAGTAGGTCTAGTGTCCCCCCCTGAAGAGGAACAGACCTTGGGTTCCTGGGATTGATAGAGTTGGTGACGTGAATTTAGTCTAGTGTCATCCTGAAAATGGACTGCTGAAAGTGGAGCAAGCAGCATGAAACTAATGTTTTTGGCACACTACTTTCGTATCTTGCTACTTTGATGAATGAGTTTGTCAACTGTAGAAATTTTCTGGTAAAGACTTTTGGGTCATTTATTTATAGAAACATGTCATTTGTGGACATTTTCTACTCATACCCACTTTATCTCAATATGAAATAAATAACTTAAACAGACTCATAACATAAAATGAGACAGATGCAGTAATTAAAAAAATCTTCCAACTAAGAAAAGCACAGGACCAGATCAATTCAGTGCAGAATTCAAAGATAAGCTAACACCAATATTTGTCATATTAGTCAGTTAAATAGAAAGTGAAGGAATGTTTCCAAATTGTTACTACAAAGGCAGCATCACCCTGATACAAAAACCAGACAAAGATCCAAGGAAAGGGAAAATTATAGGTCAGTCCATATCATTGATGAACATAGATTCATAATTTCACTCCAAAATACTTGTAAACAGAATTCAAGAACAAATCAAAATATCATCTATCATGATAAATAAGTTAGCTTAATCCCAGAAATGCAGGATGGTTCAATATATGTAAATCAATACATGTAATCCACCACACAAATATATTAAAGGAAAAAAAATGACATTAGGTGCAGAATATGCAACTGATAAAATTCCAGCGTCCCTTCCTGTTAAATGTTGAATATAATCACACAGAGCTATTCTTTTTGCAATATCTGTGTGTTTTTTACAGTTACGTGTTATTAATCTCCCTAACTCAGCTTTGTCATCCATTACGTGGAATACAATGATAAAATCGATTGTGCAAGCTACTGTAAAGATTAAGAGACATCATTAATATCGTCCCATGTAAGCAGAGTGTAAAACCCTAGAAAACAACTGACTTTGTGCATCAGAACACTGGGCAAAGAACAGTTTTCTCTAAAAAAAACCATGTGGAAGGCTAGTGAAGCCACCATGTTGCCTTTCACTTATATCTGTTCTGCTCAGTGTTCAATAATACACACTACCATGGCTAACCATTAAACTCTCATTGGTGTGAAACTAAAATGTTCCATGCTTTTGGACTAAAAGAGCTACAAAGGCACATTGTGTTGGGCACTTTTACAACACTTGGGCTAGAACATTCCCTTAGTTCATGTTTACTGAATAATTGAATAAATGGATGGAACTTGCTAGAGAATACAAAGAGGTATTATTCTCTAGGTGGTGAATAACTTGCATCATTTCATAGTGTTGTTTGAGGAAACAAAACTTGTCTGTGTTTAAATGGGTACAGATGCTGTTACTTGATGTTAGAATATTTCCCACACTGGAAACCTGAAATGGTATAATATGAGAACAGAAAGTTCAAGCAAAGTAGAAAGCAAAGGATGATAAAACTCTAAACAGACTTTCCTATATAGGGGGCAGTGGGACACCAGTTTTGATGTGGGAATGGTTATGAAAAGTTATCGCATTAATAAAACATTCTAAATATTTAAAATACATATATTTGTAACAAAAAGCACACACAGTCCATTTTCACCTATATTTTATATATTTTAAATCAATGCTTTAAAAATGACAATTGCATTATATATATTCATTGCATTTATGAATTAGAATGTGTTATCTTAAAGATGCTTTTATCTAATAGTACTGTTTTTAATTATGTGCAAATATTTAAATAAGTGAAATATAAAATGTCCACTCATTCTTAATTGATTTGGTAACTCAATCCACTTACTCTAAACCACATCATAAGCTGCATATTGAATCATTTGAAGTAACACAGAGTGGTTATATACTAAATTGAGATCACACATGAGGAACATGCAGAAACCATTCAGTTTTGTATGGACATTCACACACAGAAAGTAGACATTCAACCATATATAGTAATTGAAAAATATAGACATATACCCATAAACTAATGTCATTAAAAATTAAGGAAGACCACAATGACTTTAGCAATCTCTATGCAATAAAATTTATCAATCACAGATGATAATAAAATTATCTTAAACAAAATCTAATAATAAGACAGTTCAGTGCAGTTTA
Organism: Peromyscus maniculatus bairdii; assembly: GCF_049852395.1. Taxonomy (NCBI): domain Eukaryota; kingdom Metazoa; phylum Chordata; class Mammalia; order Rodentia; family Cricetidae; genus Peromyscus; species Peromyscus maniculatus. The sequence continues at coordinate 16,678,520 of NC_134857.1, read as the reverse complement.
TTAAGGGGCATACCTAGTAAAAAGGTGATTTTTTTTAATTAAAATTTTTAATTAAAGTACATTTATTTGGCAAATTTTGTCTTTAAATTTTACCCCAGATGAAACTATAAATTTTACCCTGTTCATTTTCGTCTGTAATCCTATGACTCTATCTTTTGATAGTATAGCACTAGAAAAAATAATTATTATAAAATTTGTCTATTTAAGAGTTGTTTCCTTACAAACACAACTTAAAAAGCTAAAAATACTAAACACATGTATATATGAACATTGGAAGTCTACATAGAAAAGGGTTATCAAAATGCCAAACAATATTGTGGATGTCTATAAAAACAAATTAGAATTTCAGAGTGCTCTAGGAAGCTTTTTTAATCTGGACATAATTTTTTTTTTCTAAATAGCAAGTTAAAATGTGTGGGATATATTTGCCACTAAACCCTTCTGTTTGCAGTGTACACACTCAATCACCTAATAGAGTCTGGCTTAGCCACTAAAAGGAATTATTTATAACATCCTTGGAATATAATTATATGAGCTACACTTAACCATCTGGGTATTTTGCTTCTTGCGAACAAGCTGCAATGGTATAATGAAATATTTTGTTTGTTTATATATTTAGCTATGTATATAAAGAGGGAAAATCATCCTTATAAATTAGTCGTGTTTTGTCCTAACTTTCAGAGTAAGGTCAATCCATAGCATATAAGACCAAATAAAAGCACTATTATTAATATTAATAAAATTCTACTGTGTGTACTGAAAAGACATTCTTAAATGGCTAAGAAATTCCAAAGGTGAAATCCAGGAATTAACCACCTGTATGGCCACAGTGAATACAATCCCTTGAAGGATCTATAAATTACTGAAGAGCAGAGATAATTAAATAATTATACATTTTGATTGAAAAATATATGTAGTCCATTAAAATAGGAACTTTGACTCAACTTCTTCAGTGAAGTTCTATACAGATGTCAAGTCTGCACTTTAATTAGAACAAAAGACCACTGTCAACATTCATGCAGCATACTTATTCATAATAACAATTGCATATTAATCTCTTGAGCTTGCAGAACTATAGCATATGACATATGACATGGCATAGGCACCTGGGTGGCCGTTCTCAAGACTTATGTGGTGCATATCAATTAGACCCAAGAAAATAAAATCCATTTTCCTCTGAGAAAAACTACTTCAGTGCTAATTGGCTTAAGCTATCAAAGGAACAAGAGTGAATACTGTTAGGCTTTGTGTATAGTTGTTAAAGATTTCTTTGGGTGTATGCAGTCTATGAGTGGCTTGTGGTCTAATTCTTGACTGAATCCTGGAAATATAAAAGGAGAGCAGCCATGTGTTTCTTTGGCTTTGATGAGTGGATTTTGGCTAAAAACCTCAGCATTACTACTTTGTTTATTACAAGCTTTGTAACTAACTGTATGTCCAAACACACAGTAATATAACCAGAAACATTACATCAGGAAGCCCTAAATCTGCCTCAGTTTAATTCCTCTACTCTTAAAATCCTGATCCAGCTTGAATATGAGATTATAAATGCCTTTAAGAAACATGTCACCTCACAGTAAGTCAGGTTTCAGGATTCTTGACAATCTCTTTATGCTAAAGGCACTTTTATTTTACATCTTTGGAGGGTAATAGAAAGATATTATGGAATGAAAACTCTGGGTGGTTAACAAATACACTTATGCTGAATAGATGAATCCTAAAACCACTACTTCAGAAAGGAGATGTCTAAAATATCATTTCTAGAGTTTATCTAGAAAGAAAACACAACATATTTCTGTGTAGACATGGTGATGACCAGCAACATTCTACATTATAGTTTGTAATTCTTCAAACTTATGTCACTTCACATTCAAAATTCAATAAAACAAACCCATTCAGCTGGAAGGTATTCACACTCAATAGGGTACTTTGGACTCTGCAACCCTTTTTCAGATTTCAGAATAGTAAACTCTAATGAGCCATTTTTAAGTAAGTAAATTAAACTCATGGAACAGATTTGAATTTGCTAGCATAGTTAGGCAAATACCATGTGCTTGTTTTCCCATCCCTAGGATGAATTCTAAGTCCTGTTTTGAAATATGCTGGAAAGAAATGTATTAGAATATGTGACACCATTTCCCTTCCACTTAGCACATGTATGGGTAGTTTAAAGTAATTCCTTTCTATTAAGCAAATGTGTGGCTAAGGCACACCTCAGTAATACATTAAACCAATGAAATGCCAAAGTGTAATCATCAGAGAAGACTTAATTCTTACAGGAATTAATTACACATAGTATAGAGTGTCTTAGGAGAACATTGTTGTCTAAGTCTACCAATTTATCCTACAAATACCTTTTTTTTTTTTGAAATTTGAGGTGAGATGCTGATTCATCACTAATAAGATATTAACAGATATTTTATTTGTGTGATACTTATCTTTCCAGAAAACAAAACTTCTACATGCTATGTATTTAAGAAGTTAATTGTAGTTTTGAAGTTTGATACATAGGCGTAGTCCTGTATGAACACACTCATTGTTTTCTCAGTGAATTGTACAGACATGGAGGAGGATATTATGAAATTAATAGATTCTGGTTTGGAATGATAACTTGAAGTCTAGTTATCTTGACAGTTTATAATTGGGTACTTAGTTGTCAAGGTTTCTAAATGCTTCAAACTTACACAGGCACACCATTATTTAGGTGGGCTACAGTCATTGGGGAATACCTATGGTGCTTTTTAGGTTCTTTGCAATTATGTTGAAGTTGCTGCTAGCCAAGGCTTTTGATGAACTCACTAAGACTGGTCATATGTAGAAAGCTCGTATCAAAATGTTACATCACATTATGTTTTCAAATCAAAAGAACTGTGTTTCCTGCAGTGCCTGGTGTAAAGAATACCACATTGGCATTACAAGGTCCCTCTGAGAAGAAAAAGACAATACAACATTTTGAACATGTCTCTTTAAAATTGTTTTTTCCTTCTTAAATGAGTTGCTGTATACAGTCAACCAGAAAAAGGAAAAAAAAAAAGTAAACCATGTCTTGACCAGTGTCTGCCATGGCTGGCATGGGTGTTGGATACACATGGCTTCTCTTTACTGATAAAACAGGTCATCTTTGATGTTATTACAGTTTGGTTGAGGATTTATTTTGTTCATGTGTGAATATGTGCACAACGCTTCTGCACGTCAGGAGGAAGCATTGGATCCCTTAGTGCTGGAGTTTATAGACGTTTATGAGCTGCCTGCAGTAGGTTTTAGAAACTGAATTCAGGTCCTCATGACTGGATTGCCAGTGCTCCTCTTTTCTGAGCTGTCTCTCCAGCCATTAATTTTGGGGTTTTAAGGATGGCATTCTCAAAAATCTTTGGGATCCCTCATTAATGTGACATTTTTATATTTTCATAGGCTTTCAAGAGCTGTTTTTTTGCTGTGGGATGTTCTGTATGTCAAATATGTTTCTCTGATTGGTTAATAAATAAAACACTGAGTGGCCAGTAGCCAGGTAGGAAGTATAGGCGGAACAAGCAGAGAAGAGAATTCAGGGAAGTGGAAGCCACTGCCATGACAAGCAAAATGTAAAGTACCGGTAAGCCATGAGCCACGTGGCAAAGTATAGATTAGTAGAAATGGGTTGACTTAAGATATAAGAACAGGTAACTAGAAGCCTGAGCCTTTAGGCCAAACAGTTTCAATAATATAAGTGTCTGTGTGCTTATTTTATAAGTGGGCTCTCAGACTGCCAGGGCTTGGTGGGACCCAGAGAGAAAACTCTCTAACAACAGTTTTTTTTTTTTAATCAGAATACAGGATTGATACAGATAAGAAATTATTAAAATGGATAATATTGAATCTGAGAATAGATATTCTAAAAGATCTTTCCTCAGTTTTCACATTTCAAAAACACTGATTTAGACTGTTGATGTTCCCAGCTAACAGGTCTCATTAATAATATTTCATTCAGGATCCTCCATCCTGACTTCTGGTGTTAGAGTCACTCCTCAGACTTCATATTCTTGGGCCAGATTGCCTGGGAACATTTTGTCAAGTACAATCAAAGTGTGAGCTTTCTTGGCATTAAAATCATGTTCCCAACCCACAGCAGCATCTGACTTGGTGGCTGGTTACAAATAATTCACTGGAAAGGTCATTTATAATTCTTCTGGGAGAGCAGGCAGTGAACACTGGACAATATGGTGATATTTTAATTGTACTGAAATGTGATTTTATTTGTATGTTAATAAATAAAGTTGCCCAGGGGTCAGAGCTAATAGCAAGCCATATCAGAAACTGGGCGGTGGTGGTACACGCCTTTAATCCCAGCTCTTGGGAGGCAGAGCTAGGCGGATCTCTGTGTGTTCAAGGATACAGCCAGCATGGAGACACATGCCTTTAATCTCAATACCAACCACAGAAGACCTGGAGGTCTGTACAGACAGGCAGTGACGAGGAGGTCATGTGGTTGGGTTTACAACCAATGAGAAGGCAGAATAGAAAGTCTATAAGAAAGACAAACACACAGGAAGTAGGTCTCTTGCTGAGGAAGAGAGCAGTGGCAGTGAAGGGTAAGGTTTTTAGCTCTTACTTATCGTTCTGACCTCTTGGGCTTTCATCTTTGCATTGGCTCTGTGTTTTTGATTTAATAATACATCTACAGGACAAGAAGGTCAAGAAGCTGAAAATCTAAGCAGCATTATCCACTCTCAGAATGAATTCCTATGTGCATGATTCTCCAGGTACTACTGTGTCAGATTGGGATAATGGTGATTTTATGATTAAAGGCAGTATCCTCAACCTTAGTCTTGACTGTCATTGAGGCTCCTTTTGTCTATAGCACTGGGGCAATACCCCTGGATATCCTGGTTGGACACAAATTCACAGCGCATATTGTCCACATTTTCTTGGCAATGGATTATCTATGATTTGTTACCTCCTGGGACCAATTCTATATGAAGTAATTTGAGAAACATTTGATACCTAGAAGTCTCAGTATCAATTTTAAAATACTACTGGTTCTCATACCACCCGTCATTACCTTGCTCAGTACTATATTCACTTAGGAGTTCTGAGGAAAGTTAACATGCTATGTATCTGAAAAAGTTTTGAGGTAAGCATGTCATAGCTGTGATACTATGACACATAGCACAGAGTTCCACTAAAATCAAAATGTGGAGCAGAATCTGTAGAATTCATAGACATCTATTTTAAGTGTAATTTAATCTTTTCATATGATCTCTTAACTGATCAAATAAAATATGCCAGTAAAGGGTTAACTGTAGGTTTAAAAGAACAAATTCAATAAATTTAGAAGGAAGAAATACAGGATTCATATGTAATTAGATTTACCTATGCACAGAGTCATTAAATAAAAATCTAGAAGATGGTCTGTTCTCCATGATTTTTTTAAATTATTGTACTAAAACAATTTAGAGTTTTAATCTAAGATGATAATCTACCAAATGAAAGGTATTTTATCATTTTTTGTTTTAAATTCAACTCTACACTAATAACTACATCACCTTGGATTCAGTGATGGACATGCTTGACTCTCAGGCAGTGTGATCATTCTGTCCCCCTTTTTCTGGTAATTTCTGCAGATGGTGGGGAAGAAGCAGTACCCTGACCCTTGTGGGGTCTTCCCACACATAGTCAGCAATGTGGCAAACATTCTCAAACAAGCATGATTCAAATAATTACATTAAGTAAGTACATCAAAAATACTACAACGTAGTTTAATTTCTCATATGAAAATGTATGTACATAGGCACTTCAGATGAATATGTGTTTCTGCTTGAATTATCTAGCTAATTGGCCCGGTTCTGTGCTTTGAGCACAAAAATATTGCTAATGTTGGGAAGAGCTACCCCTTATAACTTAGTCAAGGATGATTAATTCTTTTCTCTCAACTCTAGCTTTCTTTTTAACTAACCTTATTTTTATGTTCATCCAAAAGAAGTAAAATCCTAGACACACAGGGATAGCCACAGCATTTCCCTTACCATGTAGTGCCAATTGCTTCAGGGTTGAAATTGGTAGGGAATGCCATAAGAAATATTCTAGTAATCTATTCTCAAAGGAAAACTGCATTACTCAATATAAGAAAAATATTTTTTAAGCAAATATGTTTAAAAAGTAGGGTAAAAGCTTTTCTTGTCCATCACTAGGAAGATTTTTTTAGTTGAAGGGACTATGTATGCCAACATACAAAGTCCGTCTCCTACATGAAAGGCTTGTGGCCGACAAAGGCTCTAAAGCACTCCATTTTGATAGCCTAAGTGGCATGCTGATTTACTGTTTTCACCTTAGCCACTATGAAGGAAAACAAAGGGGGGAAATGTTAAACTTTCTTCCTGTATTTAGAGCATTTGTTGACAAGAATAAACATCTCTTTTATAGTAGGGTTTGTTTTCCCAGTAATATAAAACAACATTTAGATATATTGGATGATATTTTTGGATTTTCAAAGACAAATTGTGCCATTTTTCCATTGTGGTTATATAGTGCTCTGTTAAACCACTTTATAGCAAGCAGTTGTGAGAAAGATATAAGGGGGAGGCAGCCATGTGAGATGCTCTCCTTTAGCCTGTTCCCTGTTCTGTCACTCCATCGGAAACAACAGAAGTGAAATAAAGAATGTGCTCTCCCTGGTCAAATTTACATCACTGCTGAGGTTCATGTAGCATCAACTGAGGCAATTTGAGGTTTTCAAAACTTGTCACTTTAGGAAGAATTTGCATTTAAATTGCTCTATCCAGTTTCTTGGGAGTTTTTTCCCTGGAATGTTTATGGCTCTTTTTTCATTAGTATTTACAAAATACAACTTCATAACCAGTGCATTACTACATCTAGTTGTGTCAAGAAGAAGAACTTCATTTCATAAAATAGAAACATTCAAAATGGTTCTGGGCATCAATCACTCATTCAAAATGCATTACTTCTTCATATTGAACAGTTATTTGAAAAGTTGTCTGAAACATTATCAGGTTTCCATGTCTAACATAGGAACTCAGTCACTTGAGATTTTATCAGAGAGAATTCTGGCATTCCTCCACATTCTCCCCACAGCAATGATGTTGCCAAGAACATCTTAACTCCCTCCCAAGATTTTTATTTATAAAAATACAGCATATTTCTCTTTAATAGATAAATCTTAGGTATTATTTCAATAATTGCTGTTACATACTAAAATTGGGATATAAGAAAATATTTAAAATGTGCAAAATGTTCTTTCTTATGTACACTTAAAAATATGCCATATAATAGCTTTAAACTTGGGGGAAAGTCTTTGATCACACACACACACACACACACACACACACACACACACACACACACATACACACAAATACCTGGTCAAATTAGAGCTTTAGCTTGTATACTTGTAAACAAACTTTAAAAAATGCTGAGCATTTTTCTCAATTCTTTTCAACCAAGACACTCTCAAACACATCCAGTCCTGCTTTGAAGGAAACCTGAGCTGAATTAATGCTATTCAGCACATCTGATACGGCCTCTTGAAAGGTCTCATTTGATGCCAGTGGACTGCACTGCTCCCAAGCTTCCTTGAGGATGGAAAACTGGCTTGTCTTCCCATCAAGATGGTACAGGATGTTTCTAAAAGAAACATGGAATATGTAAATGTTTAATGCACAACTATATTTCTATATCAAAACCTTATCAGGAGTAGTGTCAGAAAGCAATAATGTTTACAAAATAATGAAGAATTTTTTTAAAAATACAGCATTACTATTTTTCAACCCATAATGAATGAATGCACAGAGATGCATTTGTTGGTAGGATCGGAGGCCCTCAGGCAGTGTGTGCTTCCTGATTGAAGCACACAATGCTATGGCATACCATAAAGGGGTTTTCCAAAAATTTGAGTGAGGTATTTGCAAAATTTCTACGTATAATTACCAGAAAACACAGAGGACAAATTGTTATGATAACATGGCGAATCCTAGAACATTATTGACTATGGTGAAGAAGTTTGCTACTCTGTTAGGGCTGACTCAGTTAACAAGGGAAGTTATGGTTTAGCTAGGGTTTCCATTGCTATGATAAAACATCATGACCAAAAGCTACTTGGGCAATAATAAAGGATTTATTTACTTTGCTTACACTTCTAAATTATGGTACATGATTGAAGGATGTCAGGCCAGGAACCTGAATGTAGAAACTGAAGCAGAGGCAATGGAAGTATGTTGCTTTATGGCTTGATGGCCATGAACTGTTCGTCCTGCATTCTAATATCATCCACGAGTACCAGCACAGGGGTGGCATCATCCTCAGTGATCTAGGCATTCCCACATCAATCAACCAAGAAAATTACACTAGATAAAATTACCTACAGGCCTGTCCTATGGAGGCATTTTCTGATTAAGAGTCTCTCTTCCCAGATGAGCTTAGCTTGAGTTAATTAGAACAAAAACCATCCAGCACAGGAGTTTTCTAGTGGTGGCCTCACTTGTCTAAATGCTTATTAGTCATAGTTCAAAGGAAGCTACTAACCACACTACTGCTATTATAATTCCTTTTCATTTTAAACTTTAAGAGACTAGCCTTGTATCCTTGTAGAGACAGCTTAGTTAATTATGAGTACACAAGAGCCTTGAATTAAAATCTTATTTCAGTTTTCAACTAGATTATATGACAGCACTGTTCTCAGTTTTTGAGGAATCTCTATACTGGTTTCCAAAGTGGCCAGAGTAAATTATATTTCCCAAAGCAGCATATAAGCATTCTCTTTCCCCTCTTCCTTTCAGCATCTGTTATTTGCTTTATTTTTAAATTAGCTGACAAAGTAATAAATAGCTTTCCATCTGGGGTTTTCATATATATTTTGTTTTGGGTTGATTTCTTCCTCCCTGACACTCATCCCCAACTTTGCCGTACCCTTTTGTAATTCTCCATTCTGCTCTATGGTCCTCCCTTTTCCTCTCCTTTGAAGGCCTCCTTTTCTCCAGCACCATGAACCCATTGCCTTTACTAATATTTAGTCCCACTTGGACCCTTAAAGTTTACAGTTACAGGTCATGGTCTGCATATGGCATAGTAACTATGATATTTGTCTTTGTGGGACTGGATTACTTCACGTAATATAATATTTTCTTCTTCCATCCATATTCTTACAAATTCCATGATTTCATTTCAATCTATAACTGACTCAAGTGTTCTTGTACACATGTACCACATTTTCTTTATCTATTTTAATGTGTATCCTGACTCATTCTATATTCTTGCTATTGTGAGAAGAATATTGATAAACATGGAAGTTAAAGTACCTCTGTAGAAGTATGTACAGACGTTGGGCATATGCCTAAATGATTTACAGCCGGGCCATCTACTAATTTTTCCTTTGGTTGTTTGTTTCAAACACCTCCACACTGATTTCCATAGCTCTTGACTAGTTCAAATTTCTACTAATATTTAATAAGGGTTATTGTTTTTCATCCTCGTCCTTACCTGAATTTGTGTGTTCCTAAATGATAGATATTTAAAATAGGATGAGACAGAAACTAAAAACTTAATTTACACTTTATATGCTCTGAACAGTTAAAAATATTTATTGGCCATCTGCATTTCATCTTTTGAGAAATGTCTGTACAGATCATTGACTCATTTGTTGATATCTATGTCTATATATTTTTCAATTCATTTTATATATTAGATACTAACCCCTTAACTGAAGTATCGTTAAGGTTTTCTTCCATTGTATAAGCAATTGACAGCTTGTTTTGATATGCAGAGCCTTTTTAATTAATGTAACCCTGTTAGACAAATCTTGGGGTTCTTTCCTTGCTGTTGGGGTCAATTCAATTATGGGTTGCCTCTAACAAAAAACAAATCATCCCCCAAGCATTACCCAATTATGACATTCTTGCTTAATGAACTGGATATTATTTATGTCTTTGTGAAACAAACTTGGAATCATATCAGTTAAATAGAGTAGTGCAAGAAAAACATTATAGATGATACTACATTTATATTCAAGATTAAATTTTTACACAGGCAAACTATTTCAAAGACATGGACTCAGATGACCACTACAGAGTGGTAAATGCACTGTGATGCACGTTCTGGCAAGAGCTCACCTAGAGGACAAGATCTCTGCAATCCCCTCACAGAGGAGGAGCACAAACTACCTTTGGCACTGGGGACACTTCCCCTGCCTCATAACCTAGCCTTGTGGCCTGAAATGCATAATATCTTCCCACTCTGGCTATAGATCTCTGATACAGATGAAAAACATGTTATATTGTCATCTTTAGAAAATATGACAGTGAGTCTTAATTCAGCCCCAAGACACACGTCCCTTAGTCTAAGATGCAGTGGACACATCTCCAGGAGCAGTCAACTCTCTACATGGAAATTTATCTTTTGCTTTTCCCACAGCATTTTACAAACTTAAGGTAATTTAAAACAACAACAAACCACCCAACTACAGAACTGCAATCACAGGAATTATATATGGTCAGGCTTGTGTGTATTGAATTATTTCATGATTAAAAAAAACTTAATGGTCATTAATATGTAGACTAAAAGTGGTATCTATAGAAGTTGAGATTAGAATGGAGCCTGTCAAAGCTGAAGAGGAAGAGATAGTGAAGGACAGGGAGAGGTTGCTCAATGAGGACTAAGGTAAAATTAGATGGGAGCAAGAAGATTCATATGCTGTGTCAATAACACAGCAATACCAAATATGTTACTATTGCTTTGAGGAGACATAATTACTATGGAGCCTCTTATATAGGAAAAAAATTAATTGAGGCTGGCTTACAGTTTCAGAGGTTTACTCCATTATCTTCATGGTGTAGTGCAGGCAGAGATGGCGCTGGAGAAGTAGCTAAGAGTTCTACATCATGCACAGGTAACAGAAAGTGAACTGTCTCACTGGGCATGGCTTGAGCATATATGAGACCTCAAAGCCTGCCTGCATGGTGAAACACTTCCTACAGCAAAACGACACCTTCTCCAACAAGTCCATACCTCCTAATATTGCCATTTCCTTTGGGGGCCATTTTCTTTCAAACTACCACATTCCACTCCCTACCCCCAGAGTCTTATAGCCACATCATAATGCAAAAATGCATTCAGTCCAACTTCAAAAATTCCCATAGTCCGCAATAGTCTCAAACTTATTTAGAAGTCTAAAGTTCAAAGTCTCTTCTGAGAATCATACAGTCTTTTAACTGTAATCTTCTTTAAAATTAAAATCAAAAAACAGATCACATACTTCCAATATAAATGGCATAGGATGTGCATTACCATTCCAAAATGTAGGGAAGGGAGCGCAGTGAGGAAATACTGGACCGAAGCAAGACGAAAACCAACTGGAAAGACTCCACACTCTGCTTCTCCATGTCTGATGCCAAGTGCTCTTCACATCTCCAACTGGTTTGAGCTTTGTTGACTGAAATCTATTTCTTTATCTTGGCTGGTTCCACTTCATGTTAGCACCTCTCTTTGGCAGGTATCCCATGGCTCTTGGATCTTAAGCATCTTGGGGTCTCCAAAGGCAATCCAGGTTTCACTTTCATTACTTGACACAATGGCCTAAGGACTCCATGCAGGGACACCCCCGACACATGCCTGGCAACAAGGGTGTTTCTTAGTCGTGGAGAAAGATTCCATAATGTCTTTCTTCTATCCTCTACTCTGAAGCCAGAACCAGGTGGCTGAAAATGCCAAATTATGCTGCTTGCTGGGGCTGGAACATAGCCCTCTTCTTCAACTACATCTTCACCAGCTTTCTGTTTTCAATGGTTTCCTTAACTTGGCTGTCCTGAATATCAATCTGTAGACCAGACTGACATCAAACAGATTTACCTTCCTCTGTCTCCTGTGTGCTCGGATTAAAGGCATGTACTTCCAGGCATGGACTTAAGCTTTTCTCTAGTTCATTTTCACAAGTAGGAACTTTAGATGAGTGGAATCTTACCCTGAGGTCACCAATCCCTTTATTCCATTTCTTAATCTGCTTGTCTCCTAGAACACAGGACTTAGCCCCATTCCACTTCCTGGTGCTCCTTTTCTTCTCACATTTTACATTTTCTGTTTTTATTTGCCCAGCTTGGTATTTTTTATTATAAACCTTTATTAGAGTTAACACTAATAACCACACGACAGAGTCTATAATAGGACATTTTGAGATTTTTTTCTGTCAAGGGAATTAAAACAAATCTCATTACTTTAGCCTCAGGCAGACTGTTCAGACAAGGGCAAAATGCAGTCACATTCTTCACCAAAGTATCACCTACTCCAACAAAGCGAAACCTTCTAATAGTGTCACTCCCTGTGGGGGCCATTTTCAGCTCCCCACACCAAACCTCCCCAAAAGCTGCAGGATAAGTTTGTGAACCTGTTTACCATTATGGATTAATAAATGTTTGAGGTTTTAAATGTGTGCAAGTTAATTAATACACTACACATAGCAAATAATTATTCTCTCTCTCTCTCTCTCTCTCTCTCTCTCTCTCACACACACACACACACACACACACACACAAATTTGGACACATTGTGGGAGTATTACATATATCACAATACAAACATATATGAGAGGACAACTTGTGCGAGCCAATTGTCTTTTTCCACTATATATGTTCTACAGAACAAATTTAGGTCACTGGGCTTTATCCACTGAGCCATCGCTCTATCCCAATATGGACAATTTTTATCCAGTGGCTTAAAATTTAGTGAAATTAACATAGAAACATAGGAATTGATGAAGCAGCTTAACTGAGATTCCTGAAACATTAGTTTTGTTGACTAAAACTGAGACCTATGGAGGGGAAACAACATAAGAAATCAAATAATCCAAAAATAAAGACCCGATTAAGGAGTTTTCAGCACAGAGATGAATCTTCCTAGGACAATCTCCTTCATGTATTATCTCCTACATGATGGAATCTACACAGAACTTGACAATCTCATCATAACATAGGCATTGGTAACAGGTATTCAGTAAAAGGAGTGTGATCTTATACTCACCAAGCATAATGAAATCAATAATCAAGCAGACAAAACATGCATATTTATGTTTATTTTATAAGAAAAACTGTTTAATAGTCAATTCATTTTAAAAATAAAGTTAAGTGGATTTGTTTTATTCATACAATCAGTACTCCTTTGGATGAAACTTATATTACTTTTCTAAAAAATAACTTGAGTAGAATAAAAATTACATTGCAGAGTATTTACCACTTTTAATCTTCTCTTGTTAATTTCATGCTTAATTATGAATAATTTCATTCAAACAAATTTCCAGAATCTAAAAGTGTAGAAGACATTTTTCAGAAGCTATTTTCAAATATTTTCATTCTTAGAGATCACATGGTTTATCCATAGAAACATGTTATAATATAGCATCATATGGAGCAATAAACATATACTCTACAAAAGAATATTCAAGTCTAAATCACCATAAATACAAGTACTTTCATTTGTTTTTAACACTGGAAAACAATACAAGAATTTCTGCAAGGCCAACACAGTGGAGTCTGAAGAATGCCACCAGCTGCCTTGCCTAACAAGAGAAAATGAACAAGTTGCCTTTATACCGACTGTAAACATGCCACGTGAACAGAAATCTTTGGTTTATGAAATTTCACAAGGAATGTAACACATTTTCCATATGTTATGTGATTCAAGTAGGACACTTGTAGCAAGCTATTACATAAGAAAAACGCTCATAGTCATTTCTACTATAATTGGGGACAAATCAGAGTAGAACTCTAGAAACTGAGATTCTAGCTGAATATAAGTGACAAGTATTCTTTCATCTTAATTTGAAAGAAAACTTTCAACTTGAGTAGGTACTGATGTAACCTGCTGAAGTTTATCTCTGCTATAATAACAGAACATATGTTCACCTTGTTTATTCATAACTTGAAAAACAAACTGGGGTAACCAAACAATCTTACATTTTCATTCCAAAGATTATTTCTCTTAGGACTTTCAAAAGTAGCCTATATTTTCCAGTTTCTTTTTTATATATAAATGCTATTTAGCATCCTGCTTACATAACAAAGTTCTCTATTTGTATTCTTTTCTGAAAAACTAGCATATTATCATTTTCCATTGAATATTTGGTTAGGGATAAACTGAAACCCATGCTCGGTTTAAATATATACCATATTTTCATGCATTTCTTAATCCTGAAGACTTTCTTACATATCTAACCATATGTGCCCCAGGATCTTCTCAGATGAGTGAAACTACCATACCACTTTCATATGCAAATGTTTCACATCTTTGAAACATTTCAATTACTTCAATGGTTTTGATAGAGATTTCTAAGCCAAGAGCCATTTGTATTCCCATTAATCTCACAGAAATTGAAATTCAGTCAAATACAGTTTAAAGGATTGAAAAGCCTGTAGTATATCAGAGGCCTCAAATCTCTTTCCTTCCCAATCACAAACCAATACACTTCAGATAAGAAATACTGAAAATCAACTAAAAGCCTGCTTGAAAAGTCACATGTAGAGCAGGAGAATGTGAGTAGAAGAAAATGGGAAAAATGTGTGTGCAGCAAGTTTCAGTGAATAGACTCTCTAAGTTCTAATCAACAGGGTTTGTATTCTTTAGTAGACACTGACCATAGACAGGTTTGCTCTAGTCCAATTCAGAAATGTTTCCCTGCAGAAAGAATGATGGCGAACACTGCTTTAACTCAACCAATCGCCTTCCCACTTCCATAAATACATGTGTCTCAGTATGAAATGTACAGACATCAGACATAAGTAAAATATTTAACTGGAATCATTTTAGTAGTCATTGTATTTCAGGTAAGATTAATTCCAACCCCCACCCCTCATGCCTATCTTCCCTTATCTGTAAAAATTTAGGTCTTATAATTGAACTCTGCTACTACCCAGGCCCAAAACCAGGGTTATGTGTTGGCCCACCCCCATATCCACCCCATTTGTGATTTGTTGGAGGATGATTGTGGGGTGGGTGGGATCATTCATGTGGACCCAGTGCTGCTGGATCTCCATGATTCAGAGCAGCAACAGAATATGCAGGGAGAGTCAGAGTGAGGGTTCATCATCAATAGTGTAGCATAGACCAGGGGCCTTAACCCAGTCTAGTGATTCTTTGTGATGAAAGCCTACGTGTAAAATTGTATGGATTAAGGGCTTTACTGCAGCTTCCATGATGAGATTTTCCCCTTTTCCATTTTTTTTTTTTTTGCTTTTTTTCAAAAATTTTATTGTGTTTTATTCTGGAGGGGAGTACATGGGTGGGATAAGGAGAAATAAAGAATAAATAAAAAGAAAGTTAAAATAAATGCAAATAATACAATTCTGTGGAAACCCTCCCTGTACACCCACAAAGAGACTTATAAAAGAATCTGTAATGCATCATTGATGACACTAATGAAATTAAGACAGACATCACTCACTTTCAATGGGTCTGCTTCAATGACACAGCATGGTGACCAGGAGAGAGTTGTACCAAATCAGAAACCTAATTAATAACTCCTGGCAGTACAGTGGAGGAGATGAAGTATCTCTACTCAGCAGATGAGTATTTCCCATTCAACTTACACAAAAGAAAGCAGTGGGAAAAATGAATTTTGAGACAAAAGCATGTAAAATCTTCATTAAACCATTTCTACTTGTGTGAGTTAGGAAATTAGTGATGGAAAGATAGAAATTATGTCTCTCTTTTAAGTATTTCTTTTTATATAAGTAAATGAGCATGGGATGCCATCCACTATCAACCTAAATTAACATTCATTATAGTACATGCTGAGGAATTTCTAAATTAAACCACATTAAACAGTAAGTCATGCCTTTCAGAACTGACTGTGTATGCATGATAAAGCTAGAAAGGAAATGCAGTTCAACTGTGTACAATGGTTTCTAATTCTTTTGCTGACTGCACTAACTGTACTCCATCATCAAGAGCAGGTCACTATATTATACTGACATTCAAAACGATTATTGAACCTGGATATTCTGTTTATCATAATTCACAAAATATGTAAGTATACTACAAAAATATTTTAAGATTAATTGAATTTGATATTCTCTAAAATTCTCAGGGTAATAATTAAAGCAATTATTGATACTGTCCAGGCACAGATCATTCATTGAACAGCCAAAGAAACATATGTAAAGAAATATCTACAGTCTGGGCTGGGGACCAGGTTAATGACAGAGCAGGGCTGAGTGTATCCTTGGATCTGGGATTAATCCTCAGCAGCAAGAACAAAGCAAAACAATACAAAATACAACAAAACCAAAAAGTTGGAATTATTGTTCTCCCTGTGTTTAAGCCCCTTGAAAAACCATTTCTGATTTATAAGAGGTAAGATCTGCTTCACCATTTTGAACCATCAAATCTAGTCTAACTTCAGTATTTGCTTTAACAAATGCAATGTGCATATATAGCAAACCTATATCTCACCATTTCTGGCAGGTTATTTTTCTCATTCTCAAGATGTCATGCAATCAATATTTGGCTAGGCCACTTAAGGGGAGAATACTGGAACACAGATGATATGGTCATCTGAGGCCTGTGAGATGTTAGCTTCAGACAGCTGGGCAGCAGGAATACTGGGTACATACATAAGCCATGACATTCACAGCTCAGCCTGGCTTGCAAGCACTGCACAGATGGGTCCTGCCTAAATAGCAGTGCTAAAGAATTATAAATGAAATAAACAGCTATTGTTTGAGGACACCAAATTGTGGGGGTGATTCTCAATATATCATTGGTGCAGTTTTGTAAAGATTATCTTCCTCTTGGGGCAGGGTAGGGTTTAGTCGATATAGGAATCCATTTCCTATTTTTCTTAATAAATCAACAGAGTAAAATGAGATGTATAGAGTAGTAATGTTTTAAAATAAACAGCCAAACTTAGAGGATTGTCTGAAAATCAAGACCCTTACTGTGAAGTGTGCATTACAAAGCTCTGCTATCTCTGTTGTTTCCTAGAAGGCTATATACCAACTGCCAAGTAGAGTTTTACTTCAAACAAGAAACCAAAGACAGAATCATGATGGACTGAAGGTTTGGATTCCAGCCAAAGTCCTAATCTCTGTACTATGTTAGCATGAGGAAGTGATTGCTTTAAGATGAATTTACAAGAGTAGCATTCCACGGTAGGAGGAGTACCTGTACAACAGCAAGAAAGAACATGGCAGCTTCTCTCTACTGTGCCAAGATCCCAGGAAGAAGGCAGCCACTTGTACAACACAAATGGATCACCTTTAGAAAACTGTTGTGCTAGTACTCTGATCTGGGACTTCTAAGTCTCTAGAATTCTGGAAAAGAAGTACTTGTTTCCATTCCATTCATTGCATGGTGTTTGTCTTACATAGTCTCACCTACAAAACCAACAAAGTATATAAGAAAAACTATCTTGGTTTTATTATGATTAAAAGTAAAATATGATGAAGAAATAATTGTGGTGTATTCAGTGACAGCCAAGATTTTTCAAGATAGCTGACTATATCATTTTTCCAGTGGCTGGCTCAAAGGATGTCTTTTAATGTGATGAAGGAAGAATCCCTCCATAACAAGGCCTGTTGGGTTGTCAACAGAGATAAACATGTGTCTGTACACAAAGAATTTTCTGTGAATCCAAGTGGGGAGACAGAAGTTAGACAAAGCTTTTAGTGATCCTTAGAACTCCACACTTGGACTAGCAGCGGAAAACGGTAAGCACTGTCCCAGCTCCCATGTCACCAGCCATGCATTTTTACTCTCATTGTTGCTGCATTTTTCTTTCTATCTTACTTCCAACTGTGTAGATTCACAACCTAAAGATCAAGATTTACACAACTGCATTACTTTCTTCTTTGGAACCTTCTACATCATCACTTCCATCCCCCCATCATCCTCGGTAATGGCTAATATAGACTGCAAACTTAGCAAGGTCTGGAACCTCAGGGTGACAAGCCTCTTCAAAAGCTTATGAAGCAGTTTCTAGATGAGATGACCCTGTGGTCGTACCTATGAAGGATTGTCTAGACTGAGTAAACTGAGAGAGGAAAAGGGATTTTATCTGTGGCCAGCACCATTCCATGGACTGGGGTTTCCGACTGAATTAAAAAGAAGAAAGCCAGCTCAGCACAATATTTATTGTTTTCTACTTTCTGATTATAGACAAAATATGATCTGCACCCAGGGCCATGAATTCCCAACCATGATGGACTGTACTCTAAAACTGTGAGTCAAAATAGTCCCTTCCTCCTTTGAGTTTGCTTCTTGTTGTGTTACAGCAAGGAGACAAGAGCTAATACACCTTCCAAAGACAATATTATTTGGATACACCATAGGTGCATGACAATTAGTAGAGTTATATTTTCTTCCGTCTTATATCCCAAAGATTCACAATTTTTTCTTTTCAGGTATTTCCATTACTTCTCATAGACAGTAATACTTGGGCCAATGGAAACTAAAATATACAAGTATTTATTTTGCATACATTCAAATATGAGAAAGTTTTCTTCCATGATTAGTTGAATATATTTTCTGTCTTTGAGTTGGTATTTTTCTCCTTCTTCTATCCCTATTATTCTTAGGTTTGGCCTTTTCATGGTGTCCAAGATTTCCTGGACATTTTGAGTTATGACTTTTTTGTCTTTGGTGTTTTCTTTGAATGATGAATCTATTTGCTCTATTGTATCCTCTACGCTAGAGAGTCTCTCTTCCATCTCTTGTATTCTATTGGCTATGCTTGCATCTGTGTTTCCTATTCTTTACTCTGATTTTCTATTTCCAGCATTTACTCTGTTTGTGTCTTCTTCATTGTTTCTATTTCAATTTTCAGATCTTGAACTGTTTCCTTCACATGTTTAATTGCTTTTTCGTGGTTTTCTTGGCTTTATTTAAGGGGTTTATTGATTTCTTCCAATTTTTTGTTTGTCTTTTCCTCAATTTCTTTAAGGGGATTTTTTTTTCTTTTAAGGCCTCTAGTATCTTCATGAAGCTATTTTTAAGGTCACTTTCTTCTGCTTTTTCTACATTGTGACGTTCAAGTCTGGCTGTTGTAGGAGAGCTAGGTTCTGGTGATGCCATATTGCTCTTCATGTTGTTGTATGTATTTTTGCACTGTCTGCCTATCTCTTCCCCTAATAAGTGCAAGAGGTGCCTGTGTCTGAGCAAGCTGCTATTGGTCCACTCTGTGCTCGTTGTGTCTGTGTCTCAGGGGGCCCCTAAATATTTGTTTGAGGAAGTTTGTGCTAAATACAATAGTTCACAGTTTAGGTGTATCTATTTTAATAAGTCCTTGAGCCAGTATAATGAATGAGTAGAATGAGTTGCTCATTCTACTCAGCAACCCATATTAAACTTCTAAGATGAATTAGTCACTGTGTTAGATACTAGAGTAACCAAAAAAATGTTTCCTGATACCTAGCACAAAATGAACAGCTTCATATGTCATTTTAACTTTTTGTTTATATAGTATGTTTAAATAATTACATGGAAAGAAATTAATTAATTTTGTATTTATTGTAGATGCATAATATACTCTCAGAATATACTGCTGTGTTATAAATTTAAATAATTATTTTGAAAACATTTGTTCTAGAGTCAAAATATGATACCAACTGTGTTATTTAAGATAAGCACTTCAATATCATCAGGATATTATACTGTTTACCTAATTTTAGGTAGAAGGAAAAGTACACACAAAGTATAAAGTACAGTGATATTAAAGCTATGAACACTGGTTTCAAATGTTTCAGACACTTGTAGTGGGTAACTGTTCTGTCTATGACCTTGAAGCACTGCCCCTAGAGATCCAGCAAGTAACTGTTCCACCTGCCTATGACCTTGAATCACATGCCCCTGGGGCGTGACCTCTCTGTGACTCTCTTAAGACCTGAGATGTATGTTGGCATTGCTCTCTCTCTCTCTTGGCTTCCTTGTGTGGCTTGGAAGCAGGACTGATACCTGCGGCTGGAACAACATTCCAGAACCTGTATCAATTCTGTTTTGTATAGTGAGTTTTTCCCTCTAATAAATTCTTTGTTCTTTAAATAGACTCATGGATTTCTCATTATAGATACTTAATGCACAAATGTTTTTATGCAAAATCACTCACAAACTAGAAGGTTTTTTTTTTACTTAAAAGAATTTTTGAAGATACTAACTCAGTAAATACTCATTTTGAAAACATCACAAAAAATAATATTACAAGTCAACTTTTTTTATAATGTTCTTTAATGAATAAATGTGCTGACAGTTACAGATGCATTACTCTGTTACTATTTCTTATTGGCATCAGGAATACAATTTTGCAGATGGAGTTCAACTTTAAAGATTTACTTAGTCTACATGAAGTCCTGCATTCAGTCCCTAATACTGGGGGCAGGGAGAAAACAAAAAATATTCTACTTTCAATCTGAAGACTGATGAATGTATAAACAATTTACTATGCATATATTTTAAAGCATTTATTTATTATGTCTACGTAAGTGTACCTGTGAGAGTTTGTTGCGTTGAGTGAGAGCAGGCACCCTCAGGAACCAAGGGATCTCATTCCCCTCATTTCCCCTAGAACTGGAATTACAGAGAGCTGTGAGCTGCCTGTGGGTTCTAGGAAGCAAACCCAGATGGTTTGTAAGAACAGAAAATGATTTTAGCTGTGAAGTCATCATTCCAGCCCTGCAATTTATAAAATACTAAAGTTATCTGATTTTTAAATACTATAAAATTTTATTCAAAATGTAAGTGTGAAATAGACAAATTTTTATGGACTATGTAAAGTTGAATATGAAAACAAACTCAAATTTTACATAGCAGCATAAATGTCATTTTAGACTTTAGGAACTCTGAATAAAGAGCTTCATCCATCCAGAGGCCAAAACAATCAGGAGGCAAAAAGGGTATACAAAAACACTAAAACACATACCTGGTTATGCCAATAAGGAAAAGGTATGTCCAGATTAATAGTAAATACACATAGTTCTGTATGGGCCACACTGTGCATATAGTTTTATGACTGATGCAATAGTGTATAGAAGTAATAAAAGATAATGAGAACCAGGGAAGAAAAGAAGAAACCAAAGAAGGGAAACAGCAGAGAGTTTGAGCAAGAGCCTCCTGAGGAAAGATCAGGGTGATGACATTTATTTGTGAAAACCCACATGACCACTACTGCATAAAGTCCCACTCTATTATGATACTACTGCACCCTCATTATTGCCTTTCCGACCAACAGCATCTTGATCTTCAACTCACAGGTATAATCTAAAACTACCTTGTTTTAGTTGCCTACTCATTGCTGTAACAAAATGCCTGACGAAAACAACTTAATGAAAAAAAAAACATTGATTTTGGCTCACAGTTTGGGTGCAGTATGTCATGGTGGCAGAAAGTAGGTTGACTGGGGAAAACCTAGCGATGGCTTCCCCTGCTTTCCTCACTCCCCCTTCCAGTCAGTCTGAGACTCCAGCCTATGAAATTGTGGAGGACATGCAATTGAGGGTGAATCTTCTCAACTCATTTATCATAATCTAGAAATGCTCTCATAGACATAACCAGAAGTTTGGCTCTTAAAGTGACTCTGGATTATGGCAAATTGATGATCAATATTAACCACCACATACCTCTAGATATTTGCCTTTGACTTTTTATATTTTAAGTCCTGAAAGTATTTGAGCCTAGGTCATATGATGGTTGTCTTAGACTTGCATTGCTGTGGTAAAACACAAAAAGAAATTGGTGGTGGTAAGGGTGGATTTATTTCTTCTTAAAGTTTGTAGTCCGTCATCTAGAGAAGTCAGAGCAGAAGCCATGTGTTGGTCTGAATTAGAATGGCTCACATATTTAAATACTTTGTCCTCAACTGCTGAAGATGTTTCAGAAGGATTAGGAGGTGTGACATTTTGAAAGTGGTATACCATTGATGGCCATTTTACAGCTTCAAAAGACTCACACCATTCCCAGTGTTCATATAAAACATACCACACACATACACACAAAACTCCGCCTCCCCCCCTTTTCCTGCTGTCATGCCTTTTCTCCACCAGCATGGACTCACTCTCTGAAACGATTAGCACAGCCAAATGCTTTCTAATATAAGTTGCTTTGGTCATGGTGTTTTGTCACAGCAGTAGAAAAGTAACCAGGACAAACCTGTAGGTAGTAACTGATACAGAGGCCATAGAACAGCATTACTTATGGCTTGTTCCTCGTGGCTTGCTCAGCCTGCTTCCTCACAGCACCTAGGATCACAAGCCTGGGAGTGGTACTGTCCATAGTGAGCTGGAACTTCTCACATCAATCATCAATTAAGAAAATGCACCAAGCGGTTGCCCATTTTTCCTTTTTAATTGTGGTTCTTTCTTCTAAAATGAATCTAGCTTGTGTTAAGTTGACATAAAACTAGCCAGCACACCTGCCTTCTAATAAAGATACAAAGTATCTGAACATATTTGCTCACTGTAGGGGAGAAGACAGAACCTGCTTGACACTGTATTCTAGAGGAGTTACTTCATATCAGAAGGAAGTTCAGAATCTAGACTATGAAAATCATTTAAAAACAACAACCCACAGATCTACTGCATTGTATTTCAACTATCTTCTTTATGGAATCATCCTTTACATTGCTACTCTAACACATAGTACTTTTCTGCCTTATGCTGAATGTTAGTACTCTATAATATTCTAGCAGAGATTATTAAATTTAATACATATTGGGACATCCTGAGACACTTCAATTTGTTTAATGGGCTAGGGTGATGGCTCAGTGTTAAACTCTTGCCATTCAAGCTTGAAGATCTGAGTTCAGCTCCCAAAGACTCATGTAAATCCTGTGTGTACCTAATAGCCTGTCTGTAAGTCCAGCTTCAGATATCCAGAATAAGGGATCTCCAGAGTATGGTGGTTTGCTACAATAGCAATATCTGCATGTTCTGGGTTTCATTAAGACCGTGCTTCATTATAGAAGGTGGAATAGCCATTAAGGAAGATTCTAGACATCAACCGTGGGCCTCCACATGCACAGGTACACACATGTACCCACATACATGTGTACTCACACATATGCATACAAATGCACATGTACAACACATACACACGGGGTAAAAAAATCTGCTGATAGCATCTAGACACAGTGATCTCTAGATAACTTACATGACTCTACAATTTTGTTTTGTGTAATGCTCTGTACCTTAACTATATCATGACACTTATATACTTCCTAGGTCCTCCAGTGAGTTCTGCATTTAGCAAGAGATCTTGTTTTGTTCTCAAGCCAATTTTTTTCCCAGGGAAGTGTTTAATTATATAAAATCACATGATTTAATTAACACTATTAAAAATAGTAGCATATTAAATATGTAGGAAATAATGACTCCCATCAAAATGACCCTGGATGCTTTAAAAGACTCACACAGAGTAATTGATACATGGAGTATCACTGAATTCCATTTGCAGAGACAAATGGGAAGGTTACTGGAGATGAGAGCAGGGTAGTAGGAGAAGCAAAGAAGAAAGTTCTTTTAGATTGCTTTGCAAGTACCCATTTTTTGTACTAGTGTGAGGATATGGAAACTAGAAGCCTCCAATAATGTTTACACAACTAAATAAATCTAGAATTTCAATTCCCTGAATGATACCTGGGGAAAGGTCCTTTATCTGAGAGCAAAAGTTCATTGGCAAATGTTTATATTAAACTGTTCCTTCAGACATCTGAACATCTACTGACTAAGCCTGTTTCAGATTTACACAGGATATTTACCCTTCTCAACATGATGCAACTTCACCTTGAGTTCCAGTGCAGAGGTCATGGACTGAAGGTCCATGTGCAAGGAGAATCAGGCACTGTTTGGGTACCCAAAGGAAAAGAGGTCAGTATTTACTAGATTCCGTAATACAGCCTCTGGTTCATTAGTCCATCTTCTTGGTAACCCGGCATGGGTTTCTTAGAAATTAGTTATATTATGCAAATTATCAAAATGAAGGGGAAATTTATAATTCTTTTGTTTTTATATTTCAGGGGGAACCATCCCAGTAACTTCTTCTAAACCTATGCCAAGTACTCTGTTCTTGAAATCCGAATTAATTTAATAACTGCTAATTTTTTCCTTTACTAATCATACTTTGTTTTTTAATCAATGACCTAATCTGTCTTAACTAACTTAAACTAAAAAAATAATTAATATGTATGTGTATTTTACTTAATAATTACATTTTAAGGATGATTGGGAATCTATTTTGCAAGATCTAAGTGTCACTATCTAAAAGCTTTATTGCCATTGACTTTTTCAGTTAATGGAGTTCTCCTTGTCTGAAGTCTTATTTCTGGAATCCTAATATTTAATTCATCCTCAAAATAATAATAATGCATATGCCTTTGAGTCAGATACTTTGGAACTGTAGATCCAAGTTGAGAGAGAAGATGTTAATGGGTTCTTTGAAATAGACATGCTGGTACATGTCACCTTGACATTTGTTCCATGCTCAGTCAATGTTCTGTCAGACACATTAATCCAATATCTCCAAACCAATACCATTCAGTGAACTGTGAGGTATACAAAGGCCTTGGGCAGAATATGTCCTCATCCTAAATCAGACAGTGTCAGGGAATCTGCGAGATGATTTTCCAATCTCACTAAACCTATGACAGTATGAAGTTATGTGCACAATATTTAAGATATGGAAGTTTGGTATTTTTTAGTACTTGGAAAAGACAAATTCAAGAACATTTACATTTTGACCAGAACAAAAGAAAGATCCTAGTTGCATCTTACTCTAAATCACAAAGAAAATTGGGGAAAATTTAAAAATATGTATTTTTTTGAATCTCTCTACTCACTTCCACAGACAGGATATTTTGCTTTATCTTTCTCATAGAATTTGAAAATTGTTTTTCAATTCCCAGATGCAAGTGAGGAACAGTTATAACAAAAGCTACTGCTACTATCCAACAGCTGTGAATAAATAGTCTTTGAGGATAAGCTATGCACACTTTGCCCTCCTGTGGTTTTATGAGCACATAAAGCATCAGCTCAGAGAAGTCTTATGCCTGACAGAATGTGGAAACTATTTCTTATTCATTCTTGCTATTTTTGTTTTTATTACTTGTCTATTCATTTTAAGATATGTACATGTATGTACACATTTATGCATGATTACCTGTTCAAATTCAGATATATACATTTGCATATTTCATATAGATATTTGTATAAAGAATAGATATAGTTATATATATATGGTGTTCAAATATCAAATATAGATTCAATAAACTATGAGGAAAAATCTTAAATTTGATGTCTCTTTTTCCAAATCCAATAGCTTAACCAAAAGCTGATTATTATACTGTACAGTACAATGTTAAATAGTAATAAAAATCAATAAAAATAATCCCATTCCAAACTAAGCAAAGTACTGATTATGTTGATGCTTTCTGGTCCCAAAGAAATATGTGAGTACACAAAGCTCCTTATACTCGAAAGGCTGTAGAAGTCTCACTGTAGCATGTCTTGGTACTTATCCTTAAGTCCTCATAGTCACTCTCTGTTCTAAGAATAATCTTCAGATCTTAACTCTAGATATTCTTTCTTAAATTAAGATAGAACTTTCTTAACAGACACAATAATAGTATCACTTTACCACATTAAATGCCAGGGAGTCAACTGTTCCCCTCAACTGCATGCTTTATATTATACAGCACCCACTGTAATCTTCTCCCTAGTGTATTAGTGCAATAGAAAAAGGAAAAATTTGAGAACACATATGAATTTACAGTTAATTAGAGGAAAAAAAGGGCAAGAGATACTAAGTGTTGTATAGCAAAACCATGTCCATAGAGTGCAGACTCATGTTCTTTCCTGTAGAAGGGTGTGGCTTACACACAAAAACTGCAGCCACCACAGGAACAGGCTATTTGGGTGGCTTTATTTTGAGTGAGGAAATACTTGAAACATGACAGATAAAAGAAGGACCTTTGGCCGGGCGGTGGTGGCACACGCCTTTAATCCCAGCACTTGGGAGGCAGAGTCAGGAGGATCTCTGTGAGTTTGAGGCCAGCCTGGGCTACCAAGTGAGTTCCAGGAAAGGCACAAAGCTACACAGAGAAACCCTGTCTCGAAAAAACAAAAAACAAAAACAAAACAAACAAACAAACAAAAAAAGACCTTTGATCTGCCCTGTTCTAGAATGCAGGGTAGATAATATAATATAAATAATACAAAAAGGAAAACAAATATTCTTATCAGCTACACAGGAATAGTGGCCAAGAGAAATGCTGGTCTTGTTAGCTAATATCTACTTTCCTGATCATAGACAATTGACTGTCCTAGGCCAACCTTATTTTTCTTATGATTTTTTTCTCAATTTACTGTTTTTTGATGTGTTTGTATGTGTGCGTGTGTGTGTACGTGTGTGTGTGTGTGTGTGTGTGTGTGTGTGTGTGTGTTTTGTTCTTGTTTTTCAATGCACTTTGGAAGTTCTTTGCTTTAACTTTGACTCTCTATTTCCTTTGTGAATACCCCCATGAAGATCTGTGCAATTTTATTATAGAAAATGTATATGTTTTTGCTTTTGTTAGTTTGTCTTAAGTAAATTTAATCTTAGGCCCATGCAGAAACTCTTCTAGGTGGTAGAAATAAATTTTATATCTTCTCTACCTACCACCAAGCCTTCAGCTAGATGTATTACCACCACTTCCTCACCCCATGACTGTTAGCACATTACAGCTAATGTAACCTGTACTTCTTTCAGTCACTTGAGAAATAGGAAATATCAGTTCCTCTGCCTTCAGTAGCTTCAATGACTAAATGAGCTATAACATGCACAACACTTATCATGATGACAGGCATATCCAAAAATGCTCTTTAAACATTACCTCTGGTTGTTTAACATTTGGGGATTTTTCTTTCATAGACATGTATCTTACATCTCCCTCAACTCCCAAATGACTATGACCTATTACCTCTGGATCATCCAATAACTTATCTTGACCAGAAAATGTTTCATGCCAATACTCTTAGTGAACAAAATAGCTCTTCCATGATCTTGACCAGATATAACCCTAGGTGTCCATTCATAGAACCACCTGTCCTCTCATATGTTACCATACCGGCAATAGGAAAAGCTAACTCATTCCTTAACAGAAGTCACTCTGCTTCCTTAATGCTGAATATTTTCTGTATAAAGTCTAATGGGTAAATATGTATCAGTTCCAGTTTGTGCTCCATAAGGAATGTCTCCTTGCTCTCTATGATGCTAACAATTCAACTCCATTAAATAACTTCAGTTTTCTTCTCTAGTCAAATGTTGGCATTTTATTATGAAATGTATTATTTATAAGGAGTTTTGGCTTCTTTAAAATGTGTATGCAATTCTAAACAATAAGCAATCCAATTAGTACTGATATGCATGGTACCTTTAGGTATGCACAGTTGGTTAAAACATTGTAACTCTTTAATTGTTTCTTGCTCTTCTGTAGTTGGAGACCCTCAAGAACAAATAGGTTTTGTTCACAGTATTTGCCCCCTGATTTCCATCAAGGAGATACCAAATAAGTCTAATAAAATAATTTAATTCTGATGACTATTTACCATTTACATTCTGAGCATTTTACATATTTATCTCACATAGTCCTCTAAACAACATTAAGGTTCGCTGTCATATACTTTTTATAGAAAAAGAAACCTGGACAGACAAATTCGTTTATCCAATAGCCATGGCCTTTGTCCAGCAGAGTCAAATTTGGCAAAGCACATAGCTGAAATGGTTTTGATTTTAATATGTTCTGTTTATGCACTTACACTACAACACCACATAGCAGCTCACATCCTCCCCTCCTGTTTGCTCCCAGTCTCCTCCAGCACTCACCTTCCCATGTGGGTGTCACAACTCTACTATTACCCACCCCACATGCATCCTTCCTTTAAACTCTTTTTTCCCATCACATAGTCCGTTTCTGGTTCATTACCCATACTTACAATACTCCCAAATAAATGTACATACATAAAAATATAAGCCTGGATGCACATATGAGAGAGTGTGTAATTTGTCTTTTGAAGCTAGGATACTTCACTTAACATAATATTTCCAGTTCCATCTATTTCCCTGAAAATTTCATTTTTCTTTATATATGAATAAAATTATATTATGTATATATACCACATTTTCACTACCCAATCCCCCCAAAAAAAATCCTCAGTATGCTTTGATAGGACCTTAGAAATATTTTTCTTGATTTGAATCAAATTTAATCAGTCATGTGTTTCATCTGCAAAAAAAAAAAAATTATTGGGTTTAGAAAAACATTTAAAGTGACACCAACCAGATAAACGAACGGCTGTTGCATGTGCAATTTAAAATTCACTAGAGACTACATGAAATTAAGTTTTAAAAAATCACATGAAGCCATTAATAAGTCCATTCAGGACTATTATTTTAACATTAGTCAATATAGAAATTTTAGTGTGCTGTTTTTCAGTGTATGATCATTATTTAGTCTCCAATCCTCTTGTATTCTGCTTTCACCAACTACATTTGGACTAAGTATGTTTCAGATTGTTAATGGATCCTGTTATCAGTGACTACCATGTTGAGCAGTATGAAATTCAGATCATATGATTTTTACATTGAACAGCTAATAGAGATCTTTAAAAAGAAAATCTTTCTTAAATTAACCATTTTTTTTCCTCATGAGAAAACTAATAAGTCAAGATTTCATTTATTTGTAGTGTGAAGCTCCACATAGGCATCTTATAATGGAGTAGGAGGAAGCCAGACATTTAAATAATGGCAATTTAACTTTTTTCTTAATTTTCAAGTGTATATAAGTAAAATATTAAAATCTGAAATGATTTTCTTTTAAAAATGTATTTAGTATGTACATTTTTAATGCTAGGTTAACTTCCAACTCTTATTTTCCTGCTTGCACCTCCTAGACACGGGTGTTGCCAGAATGTGTTACTGGGGACTGATGGTGTTGCCCAGATGTGGTGCTGAGGACTGATGGTGTTGCCTAGATGTGGTGCTGAGGACTGATGGTGTTGCCCAGATGTAGTGCTGAGGACTGATGGTGTTGCCCAGATGTGGTGCTGAGGACTGATGATGTTACCCAAATGTAGTGCTGAGGACTGATGGTGTTGCCCAGATGTGGTGCTGAGGACTGATGGTGTTGCCAGATGTGGTGCTGAGGACTGATGGTGTTGCCCAGATGTGGTGCTGAGGACTGATGGTGTTGCCCAGATGTGATGCTGAGGACTGATGGTATTACACGGATGTGGTACCCAGAACTGATGGTGTTGCCAGATGTGGTGCTGAGGACTGATGGTGTTGCTTGGGATGTAGTGCCCAGGACTGATGGTGTTGCCAGATGTGGTGCTGAGGACTGATGGTGTTACCCGGATGTGGTGCGGAGGACTGATGGGGTTACCCGGATGTGGTGCTGAGGACTGATGGTATTACACGGATGTGGTACCCAGAACTGATGGTGTTGCCCAGATGTGGTGCCAAGGACTGATGGTGTTACTTGGGATGTGGTGCCCAGGACTGATGGTGTTACCTGGATGTGGTCCTAAAGACTGATGGTGCTATATGCTTGTAGTGCAGAGGACTGAAACTAGGATTCTGTATATACAAGGCAAGTGCCCTACTCACTAAGCCACATCTCTAGCCCTGTTTCTTTTTTTATTTATTTGTTTATTGTGGAAACAGTGTTCTGCCTACATTTATGCCTGCATATCATAAAAGGGCACCAAATCTCATAGGGCACCAAATCTCATCAAAGATGGTTACCTTTGAAAGAACAGTCAGTGCTCTTAACCTCTGAGCCATCTCTCCAGTCCCCTATGTTTCTTAATAATCATGTAAGTTGAACATTCCTGGCCACAGGATGCTACTTATAAATGTGTTTACAAACCTGCTGGATAATAGCACAGCCTAGATTTAATTATTTAGCACTTTAGTTTAAAAAAAAACATAGTAAATAAATCTAATCCTGTTAAAAGAACTGGCAGATGCCCTCCCAGAGCTGAAAGCTTGCTTCATGTAACTCAAGATAGGGCAAAGACAGATGGTCATGCTTTCATTCCCTGAAGTTGTAGTGTGTGTTAGAAATGTTGACAGATCTTTAATTGCATCCTCACAAAGTATACTGCTACATGTCTCATTCATCATCCACAAGCAGGAATTTAGAATTCAGTTTTCTGTTCTGACCTTCAAGCTCAAGTGTGTTTAGATCATCAAGAATACATAAGTAAATAATTTACCATATTTGAAAAGACATAGTTTGGACACAAGAAGCCACATATGCTATATGGGAAGGAAATCTTTACGTGATTGGCCTCACAGTATCAACTTCCTTAATCAATGGGCAAAATTCATGTTAAAACGCGACTTTCACTCAATAATAAACAGATGATACTTATTGCCAGTTTTCTTATTTATGCTCTCAGAATATATGTACACTTCAGAGAAACTCAGGAACTGAGCTTGCAAGTCTCCTACACTAAGGTCTCAAAGGTCCTTCAACAAACATTTTTGTTGATTATTACCCAGTGATGAACATACTTAAAGTACAAGAAAGCTTAAAATTCCACTCTTCTGTACTAGCAAGGGTGAACTGAGATAAGGATGAGTTCCTTTGTGGAGGGTAACATCCCTGCTTACTCTAAGCAATTAAACTAAAACAAGGAACTGGGAATGCTGATAACTTTCACAAAAGTCAGCAGACTGCCCCTTAAGAAGGGTGAAGTAATATGGGAGAATGGAGACAAGCATGAATAGTTACTACATACTTGAAACAATGACATCAATTAGAGATAAACAATAGAAAATAAGGTCCTCATATTTGCTAGAGGCCATCTCTCCTGGCCTGTTAATGCCTTAAAAAAGGATGTAGAATGATATTATGTAGAAAGAGAAAAAAAGAAAAAGAAAAGAATGGGAGGAGTAGGTAGAGATATGAGTGACAGCAATACCAAGGTGTACTGACAGTGACAGGCATGAATTCTCCTTTGGAGCCTCCGGAGAGAACAGCTACTGACAACTGATGGCTGGCTTTGGTCCTGCAGCGCTATGAAGAAATGCATCCGCCTGGTTCTAGGCCATTGGATTTATGGTAATTTGCTATGAGAGCCATAATAAATAGACTTTGTTTATGCCATATATAGTATATACTATGTGTATGTATATAATACATATTATATATATATATATATATATATATATATATATATATATACTGCTACCAAAATTTTGTAACATAAACCAAATGATATTTTTGAAACATTTGATTTACTTATTCAGCAAAAGTTAAATTCGTGTAGACATTTATAAAATAGCTTAATATTGTAATATACCAAATTTACTCAGGGCAAGACATTTAACACCTCTTAGAGATGCTTGAGACCAAAGATAGTATTGTTCATTTTTCTAGGCATACTTATAAATAAGTCACAGGAAAAAACAATAATAATTCCCATATCTTGTAACTAAACAATTACAATAATATTGTTGAATAAAGTTGCCAGAACACATTTTCTGGCTTTGAGGCAGCACTATTATCCTAAGAGCATGGGATCACAATGTTGGTACACTCTGATGCCCTGACACTTTCATGACATCTGAGAAGATGAGATGAGTAGTTTACACCCTAGAAACACTAGACAAGGGAGAAATTTGCTTCCTGAGTTACAGAATATGATGCCTTAAAATTTCAGCATGATACTGCAATGGATGCACAATTTAAATCTTGTAAACTCTGTTTTTTGAAATTATCTATTTAATATTTTCAGGCTAAGGTTGATACAATTTATGAAGTCATGAAAAGCCAATCTTTGGACAAAAGTGTACTTTAATGAGCTGAGATAGATGAAATTTACTCAAAACTAATCTAACTTGTATATAAATAACTCTGATTTAAGTTTGGAGACTCTAATCCTCTGGGTCATTAAGACACATGATTTATAGAATTGAATGCACAAAAGAGGCCAACAGTTCATGAAATGAAGCAACAGTGTTCTTCATCCTCTAGATGTGATTCTGGAAACGTATTCTGTCTACTTTTAATTTTTAAAATTGAAAGTCCAAAATTATTTTCTATTTATCTGTTTGACATTTTCATTTAGAAGGAAAAGCAGACACTATGAATTTAGCCTTAAAAACACTTATTTCTCTTTTCTTCAAACTTTTTTATTGACTTTCATTATGTCGAAAAGGAGAGAGGACCGAGAAACAAGAAATCTACAGGAAATATGTTTAACTAGCTTACATTTTATTAGCTTTTGAATACTTCTGTGCAAAATTACACTGAATTTCCATTTCTTCTAGACTCCCTGGTGAAGTAGACATAAGCTTTCATTAGAAAATGGGACTACTATGATTAGCAAAAACAAAGGATACTGTTTATCCAGAATATCTGAAGGCTATTCCTTCCAAAAGTGTTTTGCCATAGTTCCTCCAATTTCACACGTCAGAATAAGGAGGCAATTACCATTTGTGTGTAATTATTTCTGCATGACAAGGTGAATGTTTGTATGTATTGGGAAAAGCAAAAATAATCAGACAAATGCAAACAAAATTTCTTCCCAACTCTATTTAATATTCTTAACAATAGAGATCTTACCCTGTCAATCAGAAACTATGGACTGAAATGAGGAGAATCCCTTTTTACAGATTCTATCTCTACACATTATACCTGTTAAAATGCACTGTTTTTTTGAGGGATCTGGTTACTGTTCACTTACCCCAAATTTTCACCCAGTGATCCAATCCAGCACTAATTTTGTAGATTTTGTTCCCAAAATCTACAATTAAAAATGCAACTTTTTTTGTTTCCCTTTCCAGTAAATCATCTCTATGGTGGTTAATTTTATGTGTTAAATTAGTTAAGCTATGCAGCTTAGTCATGTGATCAAACGTTCATCGCTATATTGCTGTGGAGGCATGGTATAGATGAATTATATCTGCAGCCAGTTGACAAATGTAAAGGAGACTTCCCTTGATATCTAATTAAGGTGTCACATAATCAGTTAAGGGACCTAAGAGCAAAAACTGAGATATCCTGAAAGAAAAAAGAGGGAGGGAGGGAGGGAGGGAGGGAGGGAGAGAGAGAGAGAGAGAGAGAGAGAGAGAGAGAGAGAGAGAGAGAGAGAGAGAGAGACTGTAATGATATATTGTGTATCCTAGTAAACTTGTCTGAGGATCAGAGGACAGAACCAGCCACTTGATTAGACACAGACATCAGGCAATGGTAGCACACACCCTTAATCCTATCACTTGGGAGGCAGAGATCCATCTGGATCTCTGTGAGTTCAAGGCCACACTGGTAACAGAACCAGGCAATGGTGGCACACACCTTTAATCCCAGTACTGGGAAGCACACATGCCTTTAATTCCAGTAAGTGACATGGCTGGGAGGAGAAAGGTATATAAGGCATGAGGAAATAGGAACTAAGGCAATTTAGCTGAGACCCTTTTGGGTGAGGCTTTCAGTCAGAGGATTTGTGGAACTGGTGAGGTAATAGGTGGTGGCTGTGGCTTGCTCTGCTTCTCTGATCTTTCAGCTTTCACCTCAATATCTGGCTCTGGGTTTTTCATTATATGACCATTTCTAAGATTTGAACAACAGTTAACACCTATCCTAACTCAATTTCCAAAATGGCAGTATAGATTGTGACCTCAAAAT
This sequence comes from Peromyscus maniculatus bairdii, assembly GCF_049852395.1. NCBI lineage: Eukaryota > Metazoa > Chordata > Mammalia > Rodentia > Cricetidae > Peromyscus > Peromyscus maniculatus. Next base: position 16,644,895 of record NC_134857.1, on the reverse strand, counting down.
TGCAAGTTTCGCACCTGCCTACTTTACAGATTTCTCTCTCTCTGCTTATATGTCTCTGTCTCTCTCAGCATCTCACTTTCTGTCTTGTCTTTTCTTTTTTTTCCCCTGAGACAGGGTTTCTCTGTCTAGCCCTGGCTGTCCTGGAACTTGCTATTTTCCAGGCTGAATTTTTGTTTCCTTGATATCCCTAGATTTAAAATAAAAATTTTAACCTCTTACTTTCTTTCTTTACCTGTATAATCATTCCATTACATGGTAGTCAGTGACATATAGATAGATACAATTGTAGTTGATTAAGTATGCTAATATAATCAAAATTTCAAACCATTCTTAATAACATCTAATTTCCTCTTAATGGCCTCTAGTTGACTTCCTAATTTCTAATTTCATCCTACATTTCTGTACCAAATCAATTTGGCTATCATAAAAGACAAAGAAAAGTTTAGTTCTTTCAGTTAAGACAGTTTTTTTTTTTTTGGTTTTTCGAGACAGGGTTTCTCTGCGTAGCTTTGCGCCTTTCCTGGAGCTCACTTGGTAGCCCAGGCTGGCCTCGAACTCACAGAGATCCGCCTGGCTCTGCCTCCCGAGTGCTGGTATTAAAGGTGTGCACCTCCACCGCCCGGCTAAGACAGTTTTTAATACTTGTAAAGACATAGTCATTTGGGCCCTGTCTATTCATTCTTTATTTCTAGAGGACAAAGTGCATAAGAGCCTTGAGCTTGAGATCTGTGTGTCTAATTCTTCTCTGTACATGGCAGGTCTGATATTGGCAGACATTCAGTATTTGCTGAATTAACAGCTGTAATGGGAATCAGTAGTAAACCCAGCTAAGTGCAGAGGGAGGGATTTTAACCTCATAGATATTAAAATATAAATAAAATAACAACTAGAAGACTTAAGAAAAGGCATCAGTTGTGGGGCATCTAGGTTGTTTGTTTCCAGGTTCTGGCTATTACAAATAATGTTGCTATCAATGTAGTTGAGCAAGTGTCCTTGTGGTATGATTGACCATCGCTTGGATAAATGCCTAAGAGTGGTATAGCTGAGTCTTGAGGTAGATTGATTCCCAATTTTCTGAGAAACCACCATATTGATTTCCAAAGTGGTTGTACAAGTTTGCATTCCCACCAACAATGGAGGAGTGTTCCCCTTGCTCCACATCCTCTCTAACATAAGCTGTTATCAGTGTTTTTGGTCTTAGCCATTCTGACAGATGGAAGATGGTATCTCAGAGTTGTTTTGATTTGCATTTCCCTGATAATTCTGGATGTTGAGCAGTTCCTTAAAAGTCTTTCAGCCATTGACATTCTTCCATGGAGAATTCTCTGTTTAGATCTGTAGCCCATTTTTAAATTGGATTGTTTGATATTTTGCTATCTAGTTTCTTTAGTTCTTTATATATTTTGGAGATCAGACCTCTGTCAGATGTGTGGTTGATGAACCCCCACAACCGAAGAATGGATAAAGAAAATGTTGTACTTATACATAATGGAGTATTACTCAGCTGTAAAAAAAAAATGATATAAAATTTGCAGGCAAATGAATGCAACTAGAAAATTCATCCTGAATGAGGTAACCCAGACTCAGAAAGACAAACATGGTATGTATTCACTCATAAGTGGATACTAGATATAAGGCAAAGTATAACTAGACTACAACCCACAGCTCCAGAGAAGCTAGCCAACAAGGAGGACCATGCATGCAACAAGAGGGATGCATGCATCACCTTGGGAAGGAGTAACAGAGGAGTCTCCATGAGTAAACTGGCGATGAGAGGGAGCAATAGAGGTGAGGGAATGGGGATGAGAACATGAGGGGACAAGATGGTTGAGCTGGAGGAGGGATGGGAATGGGAGAGCAATGAAAGAAATATCTTGATAGAGTGAGACATTATGAAATAAGGGAGAAACCTAGTGCTAGGAAGTTTCCTAGGAATCCACAAGAATGAACCCATATTAGACGACTAGCAATAGTGGAGAGGATGCCTGAACTGGTCGACCCTGGTAATCAGATTGGTGACTACCCTAACTGTCATCATAGACCCTTCATCCAGTAACTGATGGAAACAGGTGCATCAATCAAGCACCAGCCTGAGTTCCAGGAGTCCAGTTGAAGAGAGGGAAAAAGGATTATATGAGCAAGGGGAGGCAAGATCATGATGGGGAGATCTACAGAGACAACTGAACCAATATCATAGGAACTCACAAATTTTAGACTGACAGCTGTGGACTCTGCATGGGACCAGACTAGACACTCTGCATATGGGAGACAGTTGTGTAGCTGGGTCTGTTTGAGAGCTCCCTGGCAGTATGATCAGGATCTATCCCCGGTGCATGAGCTGGCTTTCTGGATCCCATTACCTATGGTCAGACACCCTGCTCCCCCTTGATGCAGGGGAGAGGGGTTTGGTCTTGTCTCAACTGAATGTACCAGGCTTTGCTGTCCCACCATGGGAGGACTGACCTGTTGGAGAAGGGGATGTGGGTGGGGATGGGGGGAGGGAAGAGGGAAGCAGGAGGAGGGGTGAGAGGGGGATCTGTGGTCGGTATGTAAAATGAATAAAAAAAAATTTAAGAAAAAAAATCACCCAAGCTATAGGCATTGATGTAACAGTACAAAGAATAAATGTCTTTTGTATGTATATGATATTAAATATATGTTAATTGTTTTTTGTGGTTATTTAAAAAACATTACCCTACTTTCCTAAGTATTCTACCTATAAATTGGTCATAGATTTGATATAAACTTAAGCTTTATTATTACTTAACTTTTGTCATTTATCATCTCTAAAAATTTTTAATTTCTCTGACTCAGAGATCTTCTTTTAATAGTGGAAATGATACTGAAGTGATGAGTGATTTACACATCAGCAAAAAAAGTATCAATAGAAATCTGAATAAAAACTACATTGTATATACGCGGCATGAGGCAAATTCCAGTTCCTTGAACACAGGTAAAAGAACAGCATAAAGAAAAAGGTGGTTTACAGATTTCATCAAAGCATTTCAAAGGATACACAGTATAACTTGCAAGGCTCAAGGAGAAATGGGCCCATGTTATTCAGCACCAGTTTAGGCAAATAGTGGGCAGGGAGCAGAAGATCCATGGACTTTCTCAAAGAACACCAGGAACACATCATGTTCATGTGGAGGATTCCTTTCACTTCCAATGGCCTTTGATTCCATGAAATAGCCATTGAGACCCAGGATATGCAATACCTACACCAGCTAATTCTGCTGAGGACAGCACTGCATTCTGTATATCTCACTAAGCATCTATGCAGTCAAAGTGGCCTTTTGAAGCTTTGTTTAAGATTTTACACTTGCATGGTCATTTTTATCCACTTGGAAGAAGAGTTTTTGAGTGATTTCCTTAAATTAGCTGTGCAATGATTTTATTTGAGCTAGTTATATTAAAGTGATTTCATGTATTTAGTAAGTTTAAACACATACACAAAAGATTTATTTGTACTTTGAAAGCACAGGTTTTTGTACATAGGTTGGTCTGGTGGAGAAAGACGATGAGTTTTCATATGATAGGCTGAAGAAATATTAGCATCCTTCCAGGCACAATTCAGTGTCTTAAGGATTATATTAATTATATGTCAAATTGTTTATTATATGTACATATTATTATACAGTGTGATATAGATATTTCCCTAGTCATTCTTCAATGTCTTTCTAAATCCCCATGTTGGTATCTTCTGAACATGATTATAATTTTGTAAAGTACCTTTTTTATTAGCATAAGCATACAGCATTGGCTCTGAGGAACAGACTAAATATTCAGCACATCCATTACTAGTGGTTAGACTCAACAGGTGCTTCAGGTGGCCAGGGGGAAGGAAAGGGCATCTGACCTTCCTCAGCCAAAGTAGCTCATGTAAGCTTTCGTTTGAACTAAGAATTACACTGCGTATGGGTATAGGAACACATATATATTCCACACAAACCTACTGGCTCATTTTTCCATGTCTATTGCATCAATATATTATATTTGCTACACATTTTTATATATGGTGTGAAGACTAACTTGTTCTGCCCAGATGAGGACCCCCAAAGAAACCACTGGAGACCTAAGATGTCCAGAATGCAATAGCAGGGTTTATTTGAGTCAAGCTAGTAGGGAACCCTCATCCACCATGCCGAATGCCACAAGGCAGGGAGGAGAGTTCCTCTTTCTTGGGGAAGTTAGTTTTTATAGGCAAAACCCACAAAATTCCTTAGCAGGGAAGGGGTTAGTACGGGTCCATCCTTGATTGTTCCAGTTTTTCCTGGGCCTGGACATTGTCTTATTCTAGCTTATCTGTTTGCCCTGTCAGGAGTTTTATAACCCATCTCTGGGGGCTGGTCATGTTATCTCCAGAGAGGGGCATCTTGTGGTTAATCGGTTACCATCAGACATCCTGACTTTGTTCTTTTGAAAACACCTGACTTCACCCTCTCCAGGAAGGGGGAACTGACTCAGTTCTTTTTATTTTAAGATACCTCTTCCCTCAGCTCTTTTGGGTTTCTGGGGAACTGTGTCTGGGCCTTTGGTGGGGGTCTTTCAAACTTAGCTTCTCAGAATATCTGGATTATCAGCAGACATGTTTTCTTCTTGAGATAAGTGACTCATAAGTGCTTAATGATCATATGAATTATTCAGCATACAAATATTTTTTCACTCTGCATGAGAGAGATAAAAGAGAGAGAGAGAGAGAAAGAGAGAGAGATTATGTGCCTAAGAGAATATAAAGGAAGTACTGTGTGTGACCACATTTCTTAATTCTCTTCATATGACAGTAAGTTATCTGGATACTACACACATGAAAATGCTAAAATGTGTTGCACTGGAAATAGAGAAATGGGAGATAAAATAATGAAGCCAGAGACATAACAAATCTTTCTCAAAGCACTTGGACTTTCTAAGCTGCCTACTATCATCAAGGTTACTATTTCTCAGTAGTGCATCTTAAAGGAATAGAAAATTAATTCATGCTTTTATAAATACTTACTTAATCTTAGATACTCCCCAGTCTACCTTAACTAATTGGTCAAAAGAAAAAACATGCCAGAGAAGGTAGATACCTGCTCCTTGAATGACTGGGTTGATGGCATTCAAGCTTCATGACCTATGATTCAATTCTTGGCCTTGCTTTTGTGACCTTCTTTATATGACATGGTATTTTTGCAAAAAGGTTTCCAACTGTAATATATGCCTCTAGGGAATAAATGTTGCTTCCCTTGTAATTCAGTTTAAGATTTATGGAAATGTGAAGGAATAAGGCCATACTTCAGGTAAGATTCAGAACAATAGAGAGCATATATTTTCCAACACCAGATACAGAGTCAGAACCCTGCAGATGCATATCTGTGAGAGCCACCATTGGAGGCTAAGGGATTTCAAGCAACATTAGACTATATGAACACAAATATCTAGCTAAAATTATCATAGACTTCTGATCAAACTAGGGATAAATTGAGTCAAGTGCATGTATCACTGTCTCTTAGAAAGCAAAGTGGATTTTGGTTAACAACCCAGGTTCCAACTAAACTTCATGTGAGTTGTCTCTTCCATATAAAGAAAATAATAAACATAAATGGATTAGATTACTAAAAGGTTTGTAGATAATATATGGGAAATGACCAGCAAATGCCTTCTACAAGTTATACTTGCTTTGGCACAAAGGTTGTAATTATTACTACTTTTAATATTCTTTAACATATAAAGACATGTTCAACTTTAATATATTTTTTTTTTGAGAAATGTGCTATACAAGAGAGATCATAACGGTTGCAAACTCAGAATGGCTGTGTCTCCTGCAAATCTGACAATATTGTTTCCCTTACTTGAAATAGAAAGAAACAACAAATCTAAAAAGAGATGTTTTTAATAAATCAAAACAGTGCAAACAGGATCCTTAGTCTGGTAATAGCAGAAAGGAACTAAATTGTGTAGTACTGACTGCTAAGGGAAAAAAATCTCATTTTCTGTGCTGAACTCCAAAAACAAGAACTTAGTAAAGTCTCTTGTAAAATAGGAGGTAATAGAAAATGGGAACAGATGCTTTACTTGTAGATGATATATCAAGTCTGTTATCAGGACTGATGACTCTTTATGTTCACTATTGTGATCTCAAAGCTGAGCACAATGCCTTCATGTAGTACATAGTCAATCAATAATGATGAATGAGTAAATGTATATACAATAACCTAATCTTTTAAAAATTCTACAATAGCTTCCCAACCCTGGCACAGCATTCCTCAACACAAAGACACACAGGCATATAGACAGAGAAACACACATCAAAAGTGCTTCTTGGTATAGTAGCATTGTTCAATAGATAAAGTATCAGCAAAGGATGTTAGGAATGTGAAATTGAAGTTTATTATGTCATGACCTTGATGAAGCTTCCATACTAGTACTTCAGTTTTCCTGCTACTAAAATGGAAGGGTTCCTATTTTATTGTGCTGCTTGGTTTTTCTTTTTTTTTTTTTTTTTTGTCTAGAGAAGACATTGATGCATGTGTTATAGATAGAGAGACTGAGTTAGTAGGGTATACACAAATGTTTCTGGGTTCAGATAGAGAATGAAGATCTATCCCAAAGTTGGAACTTAGTATATATAAATCTTTAGTCTCTTTAACCCATTAAGCTCCTGGTAATGATAGATATGTATTCATTTGTAGTGCTTCCAAGTTTGTCTCCCTTCAACAGCCTTTCACAGAAGAGCACTGTGCTTATTCCTTCCAACATACAAAAGAAATGTGTGATAACATGTGTGTGATTTCTTCTCTCTCTCTCTCCCTCTCTCTCTAACACACACACACACACACACACACACACACACACACACACACACACACGTGCACGCATATACACACACTTTATTATTAAGCCCTGGAGATCATCATCTCCAGGCCTTGCACATGATAGATAAGCATCTATCACTGAGCTCCAACCAACTGGCTATAAGCTGTTGTTTAGTATTTTTGCTTTGTAGTTTAAATGTAGCACAGAAAGGTGAGATAAAACTGGTTCTGAGTCCTATTGGGCTCCAGTCATTAGGCATGCATTGAATGTACAAAACAATGAAACAGTTATGATTCCAAATTTGGAAGGTCTATAAAACACAAATTGTCCTTGTAAATTTTCCTTTTAACTCTCAAAGCAACTTCTCAGAGATAACAAGTTGCTAGCTTATAAAATTGTTGCTCAGGGAGGTTAAAAATCTTTCCTAACTACATGACTATAACATATATGTAGAGGGCTTAGGTTGGTCCCATACAGGCCCCCTGGTTGTTTGTTCTCTCTGTGAGATCCTATGAGCTTGGTGTGCCTGTGTGACCCCTAACAAGGGTGCAGGGACTGTCCTAATGCTTTGCCTGGCTCTTGCAAACCGATTCCTCACACTGGGTCGCCTTGCTCAGCCTGAATACAAGGAGAAGGGCTTGGTCTTTACTGCACCTTTGCCATGTTTTGTTGATACTCATGGGAGGCTTGTCCCTTTCTGAACTGAAACAAAGGAGGAGTGGATTGAGTAGAGGTGGGAAAGGGAACATGGGGGGGTGAGGAAATGAGAGGAGAGGAGAGAGGGAGGGGAAACTTCAGTCAGTATGTAAAAATAAAATTTTACCTAAATCTTCCAACCCCAGAATCCATAATCTTAACCATTAATTCACTCTGCGTTCCAAAGGTGAGGAAGATTGGAAGGATCTCACGTGAAAAGGCTCCAAGTGTGTTGAAAGGGATGGTGCCTAGTATACGGTGGCTTAGCATGCTATGCAGCACAATCAGCCCTTTTTTTCCTTCTAAGTCTCAGAGTGACCTAGGACGTGAGTGTGGACATGAAGGTTCTCATCCCACTGTCCAGCAACAATCTACATCAGTGAACATATACTCTGTTTCACACCAACCACTGAGAAGATATTCACATGGCCGGGTTTGTGCATCCATCGTGCCCCAACTTCTATAATATACACATGAAAGAATTTTCATTCATCATAGAACCAGCCACAGATTGGGTTTCTTTTATGACAATCCCTTTTTTGTCTTCCAGCATCCTATACTCCAAATGGCATAAACATACAGACAACAAATGAGTTAGTCTTTGGAAATGGAGCTGAAGAACTGAGGATCAAGCCAGATAAATAAGAAGCCAGCATAGATGGTGGAATAAGAGAAATATTTTTCAAGGGTATAAGTTGGGCTATAAGTCTGGTCTAGGCTAGAAGATAGTATTTTATTCATTAATTGAGGTTGTTTTCAAATTATAGATGAAGTATTATGAAATACTACTGTGAGGTGGGAAGAAAACTGATTTTCTCTTTTGTAATGCCTCAGTTTCCCTTATAACGGTATTTCAGTAGTAGCACAGGAGAGTGATTACAATAGCAATGGAATTAAAATGTACTGAGTACAACAACAACAACACAAAGAAGCTAGAATAAGTGCATGTAGAAAGTAATCATTGAAAACTGAAATTTTAAAGGACTAGATAAAAGTCAACCTAATGCATGGGAATGTTTTCTGTCACACTGAGACACACTGTTTTGATAGAAACAAAAAGAATAACTAAAAATGAGCTTGGAACTTAGTATACTAATTTTGTTTCTCTTAAAATATAGATTTTTTTCTCTTACAAAGATAAAAGTATGCAAAGGATACATCATCCTAAAGCATATAAATACATTTATTCGTAAACTATAAAAACAAACATATACAATTGCTCTGGGACGGTCTGTATGTCAAATTGCTCTGATTGGTCAATAAATAAAACACTGATTGGCCAGTGGCCAGGCAGGAAGTAGGTGGGACAAGGAGAGAGGAGAATTCTGGGAAGCGGAAGGCTGAGGTGGAGAGACACTACAGCCGCCGCCATGATCAGCAGCATGTGAAGACGCCGGTAAGCCACCAGCCACGTGGCAAGGTGTAGATTTATAAAAATGGGTTAATTTAAGATAAAAGAACAGTTAACAAGAAGCCTGCCACGGCCATACACTTTATAAGTGATACAAGCGTCTGAGTGATTATTTTATAAGTGGATTGTGGGACTACGGGGCTTGGGGAACCTGGAGAGAAGCCCTCCAGCTACATACAATGATAAATAATTTAAAATTTTTTGTACATAAGTCAGGTCACTAAATTTTGGAAATTTTACATTGAGTCCATTGTTTAACTCTCTATTCATGAATTGATCTTTTAGTCTAGCAGTCACTATTAAAATACTTTAAAAACATTATGGTAATCCTTAATTGGTAGTTATTTTTCATAATCTAAAGAAATCAGAGGTAGATATAACTAATGACAAGAGAAACAATGGTGAGATTTTATTCCCATTCAGACCACCCACACATTACTAAAAGAAAAAGTATAAACCAAAGTAATCATTATCCCAATCAAACAGCAAACAATGAATTCTACTATTACTCACAAAACTAATTCTAATTAAAACAACATGCTATGAGATGATGGCAATTCAGAAATGTTGGGAGACTTGTATTTCATACATTATAAAGCTCTTGAAATTCTCAAAATCAAGTATTTATCATGACTGTGCAGCTTCAGCATGAGTGTGGGCATCTGAAAAGTGAATTTTACATCATTCTGTAAAATGTCATTCCTTCCTTGACTAGATAGAAATGTGAGCTTATGTTTTTCCACAGAAAAGTTGGGGAACTTGCATGTTTGAAAAGCACTTTTAATGGATTGCTTGCTCTGTTTACTCTTGGTTCAAGGCAGAAGCATCTTGACATTTACACTGCTATTTTCCTGCTTTCAAGGATGCACATGAAAATCGTCTAGCCTTGGCTTGGCAGGAAATGGTCTTGTGAACTTGCACAAATCCATTCTGGCTAGTTCCAAAAGAAGTTTTTTCTTATGAACTTGCAGCAACATTTCTCATGAGAACATAAAGCTCATAATATACACATGTGCACAAGCAAAAATATATACCATCCCTTAATTTATAAATGGACTGCATTCTTTAAACTACTGAATATGGCAATTATTTATACTCCTTTATTTTTCTAATAGGTATTATAGTAGTTTCCTATATATTCCTACAGTCTATATAAACAGGATGTAGCTATATATACCACATATTTTATAAAAATAGCAGGATGGTGTAAAATTTTGTTATAATTATGCGTGTACATGTGTATTGTGTGAGCACCACGTACCACAGTACATGTGTGGAGGTTGTTTTAGAACATTTTGCAGAAGTCAGTTCTCTTCTTTCAACACATGGGTCCCAAGGATTGGACTTAGATCATTAGGTTTGGCAGCAAGTGTCTTTAACTAACTTGAAAAACCTAGATTTCTTTTAAAGATAACTCTTATTTGATAATTCATTACATCTAGTAGAGTTAACAGATGTTTACTTTCCTTGAGAACCATTTTGACCTACAAGGTAACATTATATTCCAGCTCATACTTGTGTACCTCTCATTTTTCCATACTCTTGAAATGAAATAAGAACAATGCAAATACAATGTAGGACCTCTAGTTCCCCTTCACAAAGCCATAGTAAGTTTGCTATCCTTTGATAAAATTTCCTTTAAACACATTGGCAAAGCAGTCTCTCTCTCTCTCTCTCTCTCTCTCTCTCTCTCTCTCTCTCTCTCTCTCTCTTTCTGTGTGTGTGTATGTGTGTGTGTGTGTGTGTGTGTGTGTGTGTGTGTGTGTGTGTTCTCACACGTTCTCACACACATATCTGAACAGGAACACTTTGTTCCAGTTTCTTTTATGTTATTGTGGTACTCTGAACAAAAGCAACCAGGGCACAGTCCACTATAACTTGAGGAAGTCAGAGCAGGGACCCCAAGGGAGGAGTGCTTGCTATTCCATAAAGCATTACCTTTGACCAGGAAGTGCAGCAGTAATTGGAGGATGCCACTTATCAGCTGGCCTGCTCTGGCTCATGCTTGGCTGTCTTTCTTATACAACCCAGAGCACTAGACTAAGTACCACCTATTGTGGCATGGGCCCTCCTACATCAATTAGTAATTAAAAATAACAGAAATACCCATATGCCAATCTTATTTAGTCATTCTCCAATCTAAGCTTTCCTCTCAGATAACTCCAGGCTGGGTCAAGTTGAAATTAAACACACCAAGGATAATTTCCTTACATTTTCAGTTCATCGTTCCTTTAAATGCTTAGAGAAGCTACAGTGAGACTTTATGCTGACATTCTATCTAAATGTATGACTGAGAACATGCTGCTGTAACTCATACTAATGCCTTGGGGTGTTCCTTGGCAAAAAGCCTTTGCTATTTGCATCTATGGAGAGCATTTTTAATCCTCTGATTTTCTACTTGTAAAGTTTAAAAGTTGAAGATATTTCTGTCAGTGAAGTGTGATCCAATAATTTAAAATCAAATGCACGGAAAGAGTTAGTGTTCTTTCATTGATAAGACTATGTAGGCTGGTGTTGGGTGAAAGGAAAAGGAAATGATAGAGGTAGCATAGCAGCAAGAACATACCCTTAATAGCACAGTAACTGAGGACAAGAAAGAGAATTGAGAGTCCTCCTGAGATCTGCTAAAGACAGTATAGGAAGGGTGAATTCACACGGTAGTAAATCTCAATCACAAAAATGGCCAACAGTGTTTTCATCAGGCACCTTTGTCATTGCAGTAATGTAGATTTGGAAGATAACACTGTTCAGAGAGTTTCTTTATCATTTCCTTAACAGCATGACAAGAAATTAACAAATGTTTAAAAATCAAATTAAAAAACAACATTACTGCAGTAATCCTGGGGGGAAAACAAAATTTGTGTCACTTAATAAAAATATAATTCTCCCTTGGTGGTGTAGAGGGGAAAACTGTGGAGATGCAAGTACTACTCAAGTATCAAACAGACACAGAATAATGTTATAATATTACTTCCATTTTGTGACTTTTATAGAGCTATAAAGTCCATATATTTATCATACTCTGACCTCATTTCAGAGAACTTTATTCTATTAACATCTCTTAGAGAGTTTCTAGTTTAGAGAAGCAAAACTGATGTTCAGAGATGCCCTTAGCTTCCTGCACAACATCCAAGCCAAGAAAGACAAAACACCCTCCAAAAGTCCCTTCCTGCTTTTGATAGTCCAAAGTGCTGTGGGATGTTCTGTATGGCAAATGTGTTGCTCTGATTGGTCAATAAATAAAACACTGATTGGCCAATGGCTAGGCAGGAAGTATAGGCGGGACTAACAGAGAGGAGAAAAGAAAGAACAGGAAGGCAGAAGGAGTCACTGCCAGCCGCCACCAGGACAAGCAGAATATGAAGATGCTGGTAAGCCACGAGCCCTGTGGCAAGGTATAGATATATGGAAATGGATTAATTTAAGATATAAGAACAGTTAGCAAGAAGCCTGCCACGGCCATACAGTTTGTAAGCAAAATAAGTCTCTGTGTTTACTTGGTTGGGTCTGAGCGCCTGTGGGATTGGCAGGTGAGAGAGATTTGTCCTGACTGTGGTCCAGGCAGGAAAACTGTAGCTACAAATGGCACCCAACGTGGGGCAAGAGTTTCCACCTAAAACCTGAGAAAATATTCTAAAACGGAGCTGAAAACAGCTTCCTAATTGTCTCTCTCAAATGAGCGGCAGCTGCCAGTTTGAGCTACTTGTGGGTTCTTGGCGTGTGCGCTCGACCTGCAGTATGGCGGAAATGAGGCCTCTGCAAGTGGCACATTAAGCTGCATGGTAGATTTAGCCTTTGCTAGTACAAAACAAAAAAAGAGGTTTCTGGGCTACACACTGCTTGGATAAAAGCATAGACCCATGATAGCTCCCAGAGCTGGTGGTAAATGTACCACCGCCATGTTGGGAAGCTGAGGTGGGTGGAGCCAGCAGCCATAGCGCTGTTTCAGTCTTACAAATGCTCCAGTTTAAAGCAATAGATTCACAATAAGACAGATTCAGATATAATAGTTTATAATGTGTGTAAAATATACATAGGCTTGAAAGACAAAAAAGGTGATATATACAGTTATATAAACAAATACATAGTTTTAAAAAATAAAGTCTTTAAAGAGACAGTAACATTAATATAAAAAGTAAGCCATGTAAAGATGAATATTACACAGAGAATCTGGATTGTGTTGTCTTTGGAATTTTTAACTGCAGAAAAACATTTGATCGTAGAAGATGCTGAGTTAAACCAATATGTATATATTAAAGATACCTTGACTTCAAAATTTGGATGTAAGGATGTGTTGCTTTGGAAAGGAGACTCTGCTTTTGTTCCCACAGAAATCCAGAGGCTATGGATTTGTTCCAGGTTAAGATACATCAGGTTTGACCAGCCAAGACCCCCTGAAAGGTCTCCGATGACACCATGGCCCAGATAATCCAACATCCAGATCGGATTCAAGGCAACTGGCTCAGACAATACAGCCTCATGGACTATTCCATAATCCTAAAATTTTCTTTGTGTCCCCATAAGATACAGCGCCCCCTCCAGCAGGAAGTAGTAAGAGAAGCTACGCCCAAATTCCCAAATTATATGTAATTTTACTTTGTTAAGGTTAAAACCTTCCTTTTTGGAAAAAAAAAGGGGGGGTGCTGTGGGATGTTCTGTAAGGTAAATGTGTTACTCTGATTGGTCAATAAATAAAACACTGATTGGCCAGTGGCTAGGCAGAAAGTACAGGCGGAACTAACCAAGAGGAGAAAAAAAAAAATCCAGGAAGGCAGAAGGAGTCACTGCCAGCCGCTGCCAAGACAAGCAGAATGTGAAGATGCTGGTAAGCCACGAACCATGTGGCAAGGTATAGATTTATGGAAATGGATTAATTTAAGATAGAAGAACAGTTAGCAAGAAGTCTGCCACGGCCATACAGTTTGTAAGCAAAATAAGTCTCTTTTTTTTTTACTTGGTTGGGTCTGAGCGGCTGTGGGACTGGCAGGTGAGAGAGATTTGTCCTGACTGTGGGCCAGGCCGGGAAAACTCTAGCTACAAATGTCAGCTCCTCCTACATCAATGCCTTTTACATGTTGTGAAAGCCATTCTACCTGAACAAATTAGAAAGTACCAGCACAATGCAATATTAAATGTATATTGTACAACACAGTAGCCAAGACAATTGAATGGAGAAATATAGTCTTTAGAAAAACAGTGTTAGAACTGATATTTTGTGCAAATATAAATGAATTAAAAGTATGGTGTCAAACATTTCAAAAGATGTACACAAAGAGGTTAGCATACCTAAGTCTAAAACACAAAACTGTAAGAATTCTTCATATAAGGAGATCAAGAAATCTAGGTAACATTGGCTTTCATAATCAGATTTTGGAGACCACACAATAGCACAATATAGGAAGGATAAATTTATTAGCTACATTTCATTAATGTTAGAAACTCATGCTCACCAAAAGATACTGTTATGAGAAGGAGACAAAATGCACACTAGGGGGAAATCTTTCCCCAACAGTTATCTGACAGAACACTAGAGTGGTAGTGTAAATGTGATTGGCCCCCATAAGCTCAGAGGGAGCGGCACTATTGGAAGGTGTGGCTTTGTTGCAGTCAGTATGGCCTTGTTGGAGGAAGTGTGTCACTGTGGAGGCAGGCTTTGAGGTCTCATGTATGCTCAAGCCACACTCAATATCTCAGACCACTTCCTGTTGCCTGCAGGATCCAAATGTAGCCCCTTCCTAGTCTGATCTTCTTTTCCAGCGCTATGTCTGCCTGCATGCCATCCTATTCCACCATGGTGATAATGGACTAAACTGTGGTGGTATTGTTTTCCCCAAAATATTGTGGACCTTAATAAACTTATCTGGGGTCAGAGAACAGAAAAGCCACTAGGTAGGCGGTGATAGCACACACCTTTAATCCTGGCATTCCAGAGAAAGAAATCCCTTTGGATCTCTGTGAGTTCAAGGCCACATTGGAAATAGCCAAGCATGGTGACACGCCTTTAATCCCAGAAAGCCAGCCTTTAATTCCAGGGAGTGGTGGTAGAAAGTAGAAAGATATATAAGGCGTGAGGACCAGAAACTAGAGGCATTTGGCTGGTTAAGCATTTGGCTGGTTAAGCTTTCAGGATTTGGAGCAACACAGTTCAGCTGAGATACATTCTGGATGAGGACTCAGAGGCCTCCAGTCTGAGGAAACAGGACCAGCTGAGGAAATGGCAAGGTGAGATAGCTGTGGCTTATTCTGTCTCTCTGACCTTCCAGTATTCACCCCAATACCTGGCTCCGGGTTTGATTTTATCAATAAGAACTTTTAAGATTCCTGCTACACTAAACCTCTGAAGCTGTAAGCTATTCCAATTGATGTTTCCCTTTATAAGAGCTCCCTTGGTCATGGTGTCTCTTCACAGCAATAGAACCCCTAACTAAGACAGATGTTGGTACGAGTGACTGAGATATTGCTGAGATAGGCCTGACCATGCTTTTGTTTGAAGGAATATGGACCTTGGCATTGTGCATTATGAAGAAAATTTGAACACTTTAAGTCCTGCTTAATAGGCTCTCCTAGTTGGAAAATGGAAGACAGTGGTGCTGAGTGTGATATGAACTGTGGGTTACTCCAACAAAAGGATTCAAAGAAGAGTGTTAGCATGTGGCCTAGAGACTAGTCCTGTGAAATCTTGGTGAAGAATGTGGCTGCTTTTTGCCCTTATCCAAAAATTCTGTCTGAGGCTTAAGTGAAGAGTTCTATATTAATTCAATTGACAGAGGAAATCTCAAAACAGCTTAGTACAGGCTCTGTTGTGTGGTTGTTAGTGGTAACACAAAATGAAGATTTTTTTTAATTAATTTTTTTTTCATTTTACATTCACAATTCTAGTTTCCCCTTCCTCACATTCTTCCTCTCCCCCCAGTCTCACTCCCCATCCACTCCTCAGAGAGGACAAGGCCTCCCTTGGGGAGTCAACAAAGTCTGGCATACCAAGTTGAGGCAGGAACAAGCACCTCCAGCTTGCATCAAGACTGAGCAAGCTACCCCACTATAGGGAATGCGTTCCAAATGAAAAAGAGCAAGGTGAGCAAGGAAAAATACAAAATATATAATTGGGGGAGAAAAGAAAGACCAGGAAGTAGAATGGAGTTAAGTCCTGTGTTCAAGGAGATAAACAGATTAAGAAATGGAATAAAGGGAGTGGTGACCTCAGGGCAAGATCCCATCTGGCTAAGTTCCCAACTTGTGAAAAGGAATTACAGAAAAGCTTAAAGCCAGGTTTCATAGTGCATGCCTTTAATCTCAGCACTAAGAAGGCAGGGGCAGAAAGATTTCTGAGTCTGATACCAGTCTGATTCTACAGAACAAGATCCAGGATAGCCAAGCTTAGGCAATGAAGGAAACCATGGAAAACAGAAAGTTGGTAAACATGTAATTGAACAAGGGGGCCATGTTCCAGCCCCAGCAAGCAGCAGAACTTGCCAGCTTTGTCCACATGCTTAGAGTCAAGGAACAAATAAGAAAAGCCACTGAGGCTAAGCTTTTTTCAGGGGTGTCTTTGAATGGAGGCCTAGAGAGAGCATTGTGTGGTGCTATGAAGGTGAAGCCTGGATTGCTTTAGAGATCCCAAGATGTTGGAAATGCCAGAGCCATAGAATACCTGCCAAGGAGAGCTGCTAACAGGGAGTGGAACTAGCCCCAGAGAAAGAAGTGTGTTGCAGACAACAAAGTTGAAAGGAACTGGAACTATAAAGAGTGTTTTGACATCAGACATGGAGAAGCAGAGTTTGGAGTTTGCCCAGCTGGTTTTCAGTCTTGCTTTGGCCCAGTATTTCCTCACTATTCTCCCTCCCCTACATTTTGGAATGGCATTGTATATCCTGTGCCATTATATGATGATAGTATGTGATCTGTTTTTTTTTATTTTGATTTTACAGGGCATTATACTGCTAAGTTTTATGAATTCTTTTATATTTTGGATACCAGTTGTCTTAGTTAGAGTTTCTATTGCTGTGAAGGGACACTATGAATATGGAAACTCTTATAAAGGAAAAACATTTAATTGGGTGGTTTACAGTTTCAGAGATTTAGTCCATTATTGTCATGGTGGACATGGCAACATGCAGGAACACATGGGGCTGGAGAAGGAGCTGAGATTGGAGAAGGTACTATATCTTGATCCCATAGACAATAGGAAGTGATCTGAGATATTGGGCATAGTATAAGCATATACAAAACCTCAAAGCCCACCTCCACAGTGCGGAACTTCTTCCAAAAGGCAATATCTACTCTAACAAAGCCACACCTCCCAATAGTGCCATTCTCTATGAGCTTATGGGGGCAAATTACATTCAAACTACCACATTATACTCCCTGGCCCTCATAAGCTTTTAAGAATACTATAATGCAAAATGCATTTAGTCCAACTTCAAAAGTTGCATAGTCTATTACAGTCTCAACAATATTTTAAAGTATAACATTCAAAGTCTCTTCTGAGATTCATGCAATCTCTAACCAGAAGTAAAACAACTCAGTTTTGAAACTGGGCAACAGAGCTGAATAGAAATCTCACTTTAGAATACACAGGTGAGAAGTTGGCACAGCAAAGGACTGTCAGCAACACATGCCATCAAGGAACTGAAAATTCAAGAGCTAGATACCAATGTACACCCTTCAGCAGAGCTTATTCCCAGGCCACCAACACCAAATGTAAGTGCGGTGAGAGATGGCAGATATGTCATGTTATTTATTTTTGAAAAGGAAAG
Source organism: Peromyscus maniculatus bairdii (assembly GCF_049852395.1). Lineage (NCBI taxonomy): Eukaryota > Metazoa > Chordata > Mammalia > Rodentia > Cricetidae > Peromyscus > Peromyscus maniculatus. The sequence goes on along the minus strand of NC_134857.1, from coordinate 16,627,237 downwards.
ATGGCACAGCCACTTTGGAGGACAGTTTCTTACAAAGCTGTAAATAATCTTTGCCATGTGCCTAGCATTTGACCTAAGGACAGGCATGTTAAGCATGCATTTCATTAACAACTATAATCAAAGTATGGAAAATGCTAAATATGAACTAGACTACTGAAATAACATTTGGACTTATATTACCTGGATAGAGGGTACACTGTGATAATTATTAAGAGTACAAAGTCAGTTTTATTGATATTAGTAACAGACAAATGCTTGTTTTCTTCACAAAATACAGGATAAAATAAATTGAGTCTATGAATACTGTTGAAAGGGTAAGCAAAAGCATATCATATCAGTAAGCAAGCTACACACTGCAAGAATATTAAGAAGGGAATGCATTCTTCATGTAGAAACAGGCCTTATCAAATGGGTTCCCAAACATGATTTACCTGATCTGATAGAGACATTTTAAATAATTCTGTCAATAATATGGTTGAATTTTCTTTAAGTAGTTTTTTACATGTACCATCTTTATATTTTATCTAATCACCTTGTTCTTTTTCTAACCCTGCACTAGAATACTATCAGAGAAAATGTGTTTTACTTGAAGTGCCTGCTAAGTTTCAGGGGCTTAAAAAATACAGGGAGCATATTTAATGCCTTCAAGTGTGTAGATGTCTTTCTGTATGCTGTGAATATGTGTTGCTCTGATTGGTTGATAAATAAAGCCATTTGGCCTATGGCAAGGCAGCTTGGAGGCAGGCAGGAAATCCAAACAGATAGGAAGAGAAAGGAGAGGCAAAGCAAATGCTGAAAGCTGCTGTCAGGAGAAGCAAGATGTAAGGGTATCAGTAAGCCACAAGCCACGTGGCAAAGTATAGATGTATAGAAATGGGTTAAATTAAGATGTAAGAGCTAGCTAGCAGGAAGCCTGCCATAGCCATAGTTTAAAAGTAATAAACCTATGTGTGTTTATTTGGGACCAAGTGACTGTGATATGTGGGTGGGAGAGATTCCGCAGGACCTGATAAAACTTCTGGCTACATTCAAGAATTATGAAAAAAATATAAATAGTACACAAATTTCTCTAATGTCTCATGATCCAGTTATTGAGTTAGAAGAAACTGCATGAAAATTTAATCTACATGTGAATTTCAGTTTTAAACTCACAAAGCTAAATTATCAAATACTAAAAGTGGAAGAATGCCTTTATTATGAAAGTTTCCAATATGCTATCTCATTTAATAGATGTAGAAATTAAAATGTGGGTCAGTGAAGTTCTTTTCAGGTCACTAAATTTGCTACCAACACCATGCAAATTTCATGCTCACTTAACAGTCACAGACTCGAGACTCACAAACCATGTTTTAATATGTACAGTGACAGGAATCTACTGCTGTAAAGGCTGTCATAGTCTTCGGGGAGCAGGAATTTTAGAAACTCTTTCTCACGTGTAACCAAGACTTCGATACCTTTGTATCAGCTATTGATTCCTTGCTTTAACCTGTGTTTACACATGGCACATCTAGCAATTCTGGTCATGAAACAAGACAGAAGACAAATGGCAAAGCCATGGAGAAGTGAGGTAGTCTGTCAGCTTAGCAAAGAACTTTTCATAAGGGCCATAAATTTAACACTTAACAAGTGTCATATATGTGTGTGTGTGTGTGTGTGTGTGTGTATGTATATATACATATGAATATATATTGAGTTATCGTGACCGTATGCATTATAAAAGCATGTATTACACAGAAAGTATATATTTCATCCTGAGCAGAAGAATGAATAAATTATATAAAACAGAGTATTCAAAGTTGTTTAACTTCCATCTCCCTTTTGTTTATTTTCTACTTTGAGTACACCCTAAACAAAACTATATTCTACATGTTTTTGCTCCACAGCCCAAGTTCTACTGCTGTCTCTCAACAAAACCACAGTCTGCATGTTCTCAGGAGTGTTCTTGTGACTCTCCAAATAAACTGCCCGTGCTCTCTCAGTTATTTCAGGATCCACTGAAGCTGCATGGTACCAGAATATTAAATGTATTCAATACAGTCATAAATTATAGCCAGTAGAATTAAGCTAAACATTCTAGACATGTTCTTATTAGGAAAAAGCTGCTTGGCCCATCCCTTGGCACTCAAGAAAGCATATTTCTCCCCATTGAAGTTTTAGCTGCACTTGATTTTCCAGTAGTGATATCATATTGATATCAATATGAGACATTTTGTCATGTGTCCTTCATTCCATATTTATTCACTTGAGGTTTGCTTCAGATGATGGTTTTCATCTCCATATTCGATCTATGACTATTTTATTGTTTTGTTTTTAAAATAGTTTATTTACATATGCTTATAATTTGTTTGGATCAAATCTATCACCTTTCTTTTCTCTCTAATGCTTCTCCTATCCTCTCCCCACTTTTCCATTCAAGTCATGATTGAGTGCTCTCACTTGGGAGTTTCTGTGAAATCGTGTTATAGTCTTTAACATATTCAGGAAGTGAAGTTAGGGTTTTGAGGGAAAGACATAAATGTGGAGGTATGTTTCCTACCTATAAAAACCCGGGGGCACTTGCTCAACCAGGAAGTTCTTCTCCAGGTCTTGAAGGATGTCGTTCAGCATTCGGACCCGGCCGGGAGCTCTCTCCTCTGGGTCGTTAGCAGGCCGCATCTCATCTGACTGGAAGAGTTCAGCACTTTCCCTCAGCCGTGCCGCCATGGCAAGCAGGTGAGGGACACTGGGCTCATCAGCTGGTGAGGAGAAATGAGGCCATCTTAGGGGACATCTCATCACAGGAGCCAAGCAGACACATTTCCATCTTTGACTCTCTTGTGTAAATCAGATAGACTCCTGATGAGAGAGTGGCCTGTCATCAAAGTCCTGTCAGTTGCCTCCCGAAACCAAGGTTTATATACTTCAGTTAGATTCTAATAACATATTTTTCTACCAAACATATTGTCCAAACTTGTGTTTATATCCTTTTACATTAAGTGAATGGCTACTCACTCATGACAGAAGGTCAGTACTGATGATGGTTATTATTATATTACAATCACTGAATTAAGCCTCATACACAATTATCTTATTAAATAATCACCAAGTGTTGTTAGTTATACCATTTAAAAATTGTAAGCCTTGTTTATTTTACATAAGATGAGATTAATTAAGGCTCACAAATTAATTAGGTCACAAATCATCAAGCAAGTAACAGGGTTGAATTGGAACCTTGATCTTGCTGGCTCAACAGTCCTTGCTCACTACAATATTCCTGCATTTGAAGAAAAACATCTAAAAGATACATGCATGGTGGTGCATGCCTGCTTTGTCAGCATTTTGGAGGTAAAGGTAGAAGTATCTTAAACTCAAGGTCATTCTTGGTTACATAGAGAATATGAATCAACCAAAGCCACATCAGACACCATCAAAAGCAATAGATTAAAAAACATAAAAGAATGAAAAGAATATCTCTTCTTATAATTAGATGTAAAATATGTCACTACATGGTATTACATGCCTTGAGACTCTATTTTTTTCAGTAAAAGTTTTTATAATGCATATTTGAAATATATTTTTGACTTAATATACCAGAAATCATTATATATGCTGCTACATTTGTTTTGTTTGTTTCTCAGATCACAATCTTTTTGTTTATTCTTCCACTTGTTGGGCAGCTTATTAATGGGGATAGCAAAGCATCCACAGGTCCACTCTTTGTCCAAGAGAAAACTCATGTCTAAAACTAGTTGATTAGGAACTTTGGGCAAGCCTGCCAGAGTCCAGTGCCATGTTCTTAGCCCCTAGTATCTGTGTGATATTTGTAGCACTCCTGAACCTCTAAAACCTTAACTGTCAAATAAGTATAATAACATTACTTACTGCATAGCTTTTTCATGATGATCAAATGACCAAGCATTTCCCTCCAAGTAAGCAGATGTTATTTGAAACCATGTTTGAAAACATATCTGTTAGACGTTTACAAGAAAAATTTCAATGATCATCTCCTATATATTCCACGATTATTGTAGAACAATGGCTACTATCATTCTTAAGTGACTTGAGACAACTAACTCCAACAAAATCAACATATCAGTGCAGAGTTACTTCAAGTCAAATTGTTTCAGGAACATAGACATACAGTCTAAGTTTCTGTCACAGGAGTGTGGCACTGAGGGAGGCAGATGTGGGCATCCTTCTAAGGTTTTCATTGTGGTGAGTCTTGGGCAGAAGAAAATAAACACACACACACACACACACACACACACACACACACACACACACACACACAATTCTCCTGTGGAAATTCAAGATGGTCAGCTCCTCAGACACCTGGTATCTGTATAATTACAGACTTTTGTGCATTTTCTTTCATTTAGAGTCCAGGAATTCCCTTCATGTGCTAGCACACTTACTCTGCTCATTTAAAGTTTAAGAAGTCCTATAAAAATAACTTGGTAAGATGATAATTTATGAGAGAGATAGAGCTAATTCACAAAATATGACTCACAAAACCACTAACTGTTACTATCATGAATTTTAGAGTGTAGTTGACTGTGTACACTCAGCAAGTGCTAAATGAACAGAGTGGATTCAATAAGGCATGTTCATAAAATGTCCAAGACAAACTAGAATCATGTGACAGAGATAATGTGACAAATCCTCCCATTTATGTGTCTTTTTCCCCTCAGATAGAGAGGGGAGAGAGCAAGAGAGGGAATGGGAGTGAATTCTATTAAACTGTAAGCATATATAAAATGGTCAAATAATACATTTTTTTGTTCCATTTAATGTGTGTGTGTTGAGGACAAATTGTAGAAATCAGTTCTCTCCTTCAACCTTGAACTTTGGGAAAACAACTCAAGTCATCAGGCGTGGCAAAAAGTGCCTTAACCTGCTGAGCCATCACATTGGCCTACATTTAAAAAAAATTAAAACACATAATTCATTGTATAAATTGTATGAAAACATTTACAGACTGGCTTAAAAGAAGAATCTGAACAAAACACAAAATTTTAAGTATTGTATGTTTACAGATGTTGTTAAAATTTGTACAGAAGAAATAGGAAGCTGAAGATAATTTTTAGATCCTTGCTCACAAATAATGATGTGGTACATTCAACTGCAGGAGTCACCGTGTTTGGGCACTTTCTGTTTCACTAGGCATTCCACATTGATTAATTTTTGTGCTTGATTACACAGCAGATCATAAGGATAACATTTTATTCATTAATTCCCAAATAACTTAGTGGAATTTTAGAATGACATGTTTTTTCTTAAAGTGTGATGATTCACCAAAGCTAATGCATAAAATACTCAGATTATTTTTGCACAAAGAATAAAGGAGAAGGATGAAGTATAGAATTCACTGAAATTGAAAGAATGAGCAAAGAAAAAAAATAAGTTCAACATCTTTGAGATTCTTCCACTTAAGAAAGAAATATCTGTTCTGATCTACCATCTACTGCAGAATTGAAGACATTACTGCAGAATCAAGTAAGACAAACTGTACCATTCTCTCTTATTTAGCTTTAAACGAATTTATCTTTTATGGTACTGCAGAGAACTGACAGCTTTCGGAACTATTTAGTTCCAGAAAAAAACAAAAGTGGCAACGTGCCTGACACACAGCAGGCGTTACTCCAGAGTCAGAGGTCAGGGACTGAGAAGAAGCTCCACTTGGAATGCTCACCCAAACTTTCCAAGGCATAAATTATGCTTCAAGGAATCTTAGCAGCCATCTCCCTGACAATCAGTTAGAGCTTGTTATTACCTTTCAAACAGTCCCAGAAAGAAACTCCCCTATCTCTCTTTGAAATTTTGTTGATCCCAGGTGAAGTAACCCTCCATGTTTTTTAGATCTGAATGAGAATGTTAGCTGTATCACAGAAATATATTTGTCTGTTAGTTATAGTCATGTTCATGGTACCTAAAATTACACCAGATGTGTCAATTAATGAAGGAACCACTACATTACCTAGTAATATCACAGAATCCAGTTATTGGTATCATTTTTATCTCTTTGTGTCTGTTTCTCAGTTAAAAAGAAACTCATAAAGGAAAATACAATGTATTTTTCTCTATATATCTGGCTACTGCGGTAATAGCTATTCTACCATAATCATTTTAAAGAAAAGAAAACAACAATTGAATGTTGAGTTATAAGATAATGTCTTCTTTGAAATATATTGATGCATTACACAATGTTTACAAAATCATTCAGGGAGATATTTGGTGTGTAACAGTCACCTACGATACTATTTCCTTTACTTTCTAGATTTAAATGATTTACCTGAAAAAATGGAAACATAAAAAAGAAGAAATTATTTTAAGGTAGTAATCAGATAAGTTATATAACATTAAATCAAAATATTCCCCCACAGATCTTCTATAAACACTTCAAATTTCACTTAAGGCCTGGAATGTCAGAGAATGCAAAGCTGCTGGGGCCTATTATCAGCTCACTTTTAAATGTGATGTTTCCATTTGATTAAAACTATGCCTGGAAACAAAAGACTTCTCAGAAAGGAGGTTAAGATTATTTTAAAGCTATGTCCATGAGATCTACAAACCAATGATTTGATATCAATCAAAAGATAACAGTTGTATCTACATAATTACTACAAATGTGGTCTGGAGTAAATTACTTAATGTCTGTCCTTGACCACCCTTAGGGAAAATGGTCAATTAATTTTCTAAATGTGTATACCACTATAAATCAATTGCTTTTACTAGAATAGATAAATTGAATAATCTATCTCCAACTAATTTTTGAAAGAGAGAGAGAAAAACAACAATGTTTTCACAGTTCTCTGAGTTTAACCTCAAAGATTTTCTCCCAAATACTTTTCAGATCTCTGTCCCCCAGTGTCACAGTACTCCATGTTTACACATTAAGAAATCTCAGTTCATTCTGGGATGTCTGAGTCTGAAGCCATGTGTTCTTACCAAGGGCTGGCCTCATCAACCTCTGTGAAGAAAGAAAAGGATTGATATGGGTGTAAAGGAATGCAAGGTCAACCTTTAAAAATGATGGTCACATCGTTACCTCTGGTGAAAAGACAACCAATAATACATTTTTAGAGCTCTGTAGAAAATACTAGTTTGTTTTAAATGTTGCTTGATATAGTACATAATATTTAAAACTGCATACTAAAATTATGTATTCCAGATGTTTTAAGTTCTTCTACATTTTGAATGGAAGACTCTTGCATTTTCCATGCATCTCAACGTAAAATTCATGGACTTAGGAAGTTCTTAAGAAGTAATAATTTATGCATTCATATGTTAATGCTAGGAAATAGGTAAAGGCAAATAAGATTAATAGTTATAATAATGGGTGACTTAATTAGAAATGGACATAATACTCATAAACATGCAGTGTCAATTTCATGTGAAATCATTGTATGTAAGGGCCACTGATGCCTATGTGGATCATTTACAAAAAGGAAGAAAAATTTTGGAGACATATTTTGGGATTATTTTAAAATAGATTATGCCAAATGACTCTTGAAAGTTCTGGTACTTTTATATACTAAATCATGTCAAGGAAGTTTTCTACCTTAAACAGCAATATTAATGTGTCGGTACAGCTGCACTGTAGAAGACAAACTCTCCTCACTCAGGGAGTCTCCTGCAAATCTAGACCACTATTACCCAATAGCATCCTTTCCTAACTAGAGTATGGCTCCTAAGCAGTGTTGTATTGTGGATTGAGAGGTATATTAAGATCTAGCAAACCTAAATGCAAGCGTAACCTATGAGTGATTAAATGCACTTATCTGTCAAGACATATAACCTCCTTTAATCTAAGTTTCAAATTAAATCTAATCCTGGCAGTTCATGAACACAGCTCTTGACTCATGTCACACACAGTACATAAGGCAAACTTAACACAGTATACTGGCATCTTTATATAGTGACCTCAGGACTGCCCAAATATTTCTCAAGAAGTTTATTCCTCATGAAGATTATGCAGGGTTTCCCAAATACCTTCCCTAGTAGGTCAGAAGATCTACATAACTGACACATTTCCTATAGACATAAGCCATCAAGATCTAACACCAAATAGAGTGCTGACAGAACCCACTAAGTCTATACCTGTCCTGACATGACAGCATCTAGGTCTGTACAAGACACCCTCCAGCCTTCATAGCTTGATGAATTTTATAGGGATAAACCACTGTGCCTTTATCTGACTTACAAACTGACAATTTTATCACTGTCCTATTTTAAAGACCAATTTTACTTTCTAGTTTTGTGGTTTCTTGGGTTAGGGTTTCATAGTCCAAAAAGTTTTAGATATTAGCTTATTTGCACTTACATATGATTTGGTTCTATATTTACAATTGTAGTTTTAAAAATTCCACTCCATTTCCTTTTAAATTATGGGGGAAATGTACTGGTTGTACTCAAACACTACATTTTTACATAAAACAAGCATAGCCTTTCTCATTTGCTACTGTTTCTCAGAAGCCACTGCTGTTTCCACAAGTTTATCACAGTTTTAAAGGCACTAACAGTTGCACAATCACTGCTTAGACCTCTCTGATGTAAAGCAACACAAAAAGGATGACGTGCTTGGTGTAATATGGCGGTTAAAAGGTTAATAGGATATTATTTGGAAGAAAATATATGCTACTTGATGTCATCTTAGAAATATCTAATAGCACCATTAAAGAGAATAAAAGAAATTGCCAATATGATGTCAGCCGGGGGAACAACAGCTCTTTATTATGCTACACTTTCTGTTCCTCATGCTGTCTTCCTCAGTAGGAGCCACAATGTATCATCTCAGCTGACCCCTTAAACAACACTGAGGTAAAGAAAAATGTGTGGGAGCTAAAGCAAGAATAATGCTCAGATAACCCAGACTTGATTTTACAGTGCATATCGAATATTTAAAGATGAATAATAGAGAAGACTATATAGTAACTATGGCTAAACTGAACGCAAGCAAGATCCCCATTACAAAGATTACAAAAGGATATTTGGGGAAGAATTAGGCACTTGCTATTTTTCAAAAAGTAGTTTGGCATTATGTTCTTGAAGGCAAAAGTTATCTGATAGCACAGGCAGACTTCATTCAGGAGTACGTTAGCTACATGGATGCACTTTTCCCAACACTGCATGGAGGTTTTCCCCCGTGTAGACCTAATAAGAAATGTCCCCCAATAGGTTCACGTGTTTAAAGCTTGGTACCCAGCTTGTGGTGCTGTTTGAGGTGGTGAAGCCTTTAGGAGATGGGACCTTGCAGGAAGCAGTACAGCACTGGGAATGGACCAGCTTCCCACGCATCCTCTCTGCCTTGTGTTTGTTGTTGAAGAGGTGATCTCTCAGATTTGTCCTCTGACTGCCTGTTGCCAGGCCTCCCCACCAATACGGACCTCTCTCCCCTTATGGAGCCTTAAGCTAATATAACTCTTTCTTCTATAAGCTTTCTTGGTGATCATATTTTATTACAACAGAAAATTAACCAATCTCCTAACACTGTATGGAGTGAGCTCTGCCTCCATCCCTGCCTGCCTGGTATAAAAAAATGAACCATGAACACTTTATGTAACTCACTGATGCTGCCTCTGTGCAGAGGAGTAAAGATCTGACTGACAGTTTTGAAAGAGAGAGCTAAAGATTTCTGTTCTTTTTAAAAGATACATTTTATTTTTAGGAATATGAATATTTTGCTTGCATGTAAGTATATGTATCACATAAGTCAAAGGAACCAATGGAGCCCAGAAGAGGATATTAGATTCCCTAGAACTGGATATACAGATTTGAGCTATCATGTGGCTTCTGGGATCTGAACCTGGGTCCTTTGCAAGTACTACAGTACTCTTAGCCACTGAGATGCCTCTCCAGCTCCCAATGCTTTCTAAAATGAACTATATTCATGTACTATACATTCTTATCATTATCCATCTCAAGCAGAAATTTGAAGCTGTATATTTAAGGGTATATGTGAGTTTAATTTAGCATGGTCTAACTAAAAAAAAAGACAAGGTTTCAATAAAATTGCTGAACTTGAGGGAATATCCTTATATTCTATTACAAGTAAGAATTATTTATGATCTTGTTGCTGGAGAACAAACCCAGGGCATTGAACATACAGGCTAAGCAAACCAACTGAACCAATGAAATGATCAAACTCTATTAAATCTCAACATTAACGCAAAAGGTTTAGAGTAATAGATTGATATTTTGTGACTTCATAGGCATGGAGTTTGGGATTAAAAATACATTCTGGAAGATTTTTAATATAATAGTTGCTGTAGTGGGAGAGTAGGAAAAATAAGAGGTCGGCATCTGACTGTAGTCATAAGCAGAGGAAACACACATCTGAGTGGGGTCTTTGAGAAGGAAAGCGTCATCATAAAGGAGGAAATGTGACAGACAGTAAATTGGGCAACAAGAGATGAACAAAAGTAAACTGTGGAACCCACCCAGGCTTCCTGGTGATTCCTTACTCAGGGTCAGAGAATCTGGGGTTGCTTTACACAGCAGGGCTATGTAAGAAAATGATTTGGCCACGGACGTGTTTCCTAGGTGTTTAGAAGGGTCTACACTTGGCTGTACAGTGTGCTTTGATCTTGCAAGGGGGAGGTCTTTTGCTTCTCCCTCTGGCATATATAAAAACCTTTTTTGAGTAAATGAAGAGGCTGTTGGGTATTGACCCAGGCCCTCCTGAAGCTATCCTGTGTTTCTATCGTTCTTCTCATTGTCTATGTCTCTCTATCTGATATTTTCTTATCCCTCTCTCCTCCACCTAAGAACCCTTCAAAAGATTGGAACAGGTTGGAGCTGGACTCCCACAGTAAACACATAATTCCAAGGAATATGAAAAGAACCAAGAACATAGAATATCAATAAAGGGGCATTATTTGAAAAACAAGCAGAACCAGTGATTTTGAATTTTGATTTTGATTGAAAATTTTGATTTTCTTCCCCTGTAGGGAAGAAAACTCTAACTGGACAGGCCAACACCAATAATATGAAAATGGATGCGATTCTGTTCTGGTTCCTCTCTCAAATATTTCATTGGTTTAGGTGTTGATTATTAATAAGTGAAGCATATAGTCAGAATTAATATGTAAATAAAGTGAGGATTAAGGCTAAATTTATTTTTAAAAATATTTTTCAACCCTTTTGGTTGACTAAAAGAGACTGGAGGAGTGAGTGCTCTGTGAAATACTTAGCACACAAATAAGCTGTGTTTCAGACATTCCTGTTATGAACATGCTGGAGATCTAGCACCATCCCAAATGTCCATGGAAATAAAGTAAAGTTTGTTTTGGGAATCACTAGAATTTAGACTGCCATGGACTTGAAGAGGAGTTGGCAGAACTAGGTGAGCAGGGAGATGGCTCCCCATGTATCAGCAAGTGCAGAGCGGACACTGGTGGTAATTAAAACCAAGATGGAGACAGATGGCATTAGAACAAGAATCATGCAATTTGTTTGGCATATAACTTAATTTTGCCAATTGGGAAATTCATTTTATATTACTCGGGAAGAAAATTAAACACATTATATGGGTTTCAAATGCTCATGACATTTAAAAATTGAAGTTACAAATATAACAGGACTGTAAATCCTGGTCTCTCTGCACCATCACCTTGAAAATTCTGCCCTGTTCCCAAATGCAGTGAATGACATCAGCGAACTATCAACGCTAATAAGACGGAAGAAGATCCCAGCAGATCAGCATTGTCGGTTATTTAAGGAACAGGGGGATAGCTGCCAACAAGTATTTAAACTTAGTGAGACAATCCAAAGGTGGCAACAAGCCACAGTGTTCAAAATTACATTTCCTACTAAGTCTGGCTTGCACTAAAAAATGTATATGTAGCCAGATCAAATGGAAATTACTTCTGCTTACTTGGGCTCATGCAACTTTTACAATAACTTTAAATTATTAATATTCAGACTTCTGACAAAGAAAAAAATAGGCACCACAACTCTATAGGCATTGATTGTTTTAAAGTGCTTTTATATGTTAAATTATAGTGAAAGTGAGAAACAGCAACTGAGTGACATTATTAGCCTCCTATTCTCTTTACTTGGGAGAGAGATGGGGCTTATATTGAAAGGGGTCTTTGACTGCCCACCAAAACTAGATTAATAATATGACATTCACTATAAATAATAGGTCTTTTTGAGCCCTAAAAGTACCCTAAATTATAAAAGTGTTAGTAGTTGTTATAATAATAAACCATTTTACCTACTTATTGTTTAAAAAATAACAAAGAGCATTTAAAATCATTTTATTGACACATATTTTTACTTCCTCAATTTCTTTAACCTTTTAAATTGTAATTCTATTTTTCTTTCTTGCAAATGCATTGATCATAGACAATTTCTACTCAGAAAGAAACTTGTTTATAATTCTATTATACAATGTTGGTATTTTCAAGTACACTACTTGAGATTCTTTCTCATATATGATACTTTACAGAAGGACAACAATTTCATAATGTTAAAAGCCTCCTCTTTTGTTCTCTGAAAGTTTAAAGTACTATCTTCCAGACCAACAGAATTTTATAGAGGATAAAGTTCAGATGCTAACAAAAAGCAAAACAGCCTCCAGAACAAACAAAACATTTTTTAAAAATAAAATTCTTAGAGAAAGGTTATTATTCACAGAACTATTTATTTTCTGTACCTGCTCTATGTGTACTTTGTAAAATGCCATGTGCTTCACTACCACATTTCTGAGCTCCAAATATTCTAGAAATAGCAAATATGAAGTGGAGACAGAATGGCACCAGTAGCCATGGCAACCTTGGAGAGATGGAAGCATGAAAGAAGAGAACTACAGAGATAAACAAAAGTAGCCCAAAAGTGACAACCATTGTTATCATCCAGTGTAAAAGTAAACACACAATAAACAAACCAGCTTGGATGATTGTCTGAGGAAGAATAATTTCAACTTAAAAAAATATTTTTAATTCCAAGTCATTGGAACCCTGGCTCTGGAGGCTGCTCTGCTATCAGAGGACACTTTAAGCACTATGGTTAACATACTGGTTTTCTTTTCAATTGAGTAGTTTTCTATCACTGACCATTTAAAGACTTGCTAGTAGAATATGTGACTCAGGAGGAAGATGACAAGCCACAATCTCCCCCTTTGTATGTAATAAATGAAGACAAGCAGTAACCTATTTGGACGGTGCCGGGGTCTGAGTTCTGCAGATACATTTATATGTCAGGGACTGAGATGGAAACTATGGAACTGATCCTCCGGTTGCCTCACTGCTCCCTTTCACATGAACCAGGAATGTCTACCACATCCATAGGAACCAGTGCCTGAGGAGAAACTTAGGATTCCATCCTGTGTGGAATGAATGTGTTAGGGACAATGTTGGGGGAGAGGTGGATTCCTGAACTGCTAGCTCACAATGAATCTGTGACTAGTAAGGGAAGCTCTGAGATCCAAATCTCTTTAATGACAGACAGCCATCAGCCTCCTTCAGTCTGGGACACACTGCCTTTTGTCACACAAAGTCTGTCTCAGTTCTGTCTGCAGGGTGCCTTAAACAGTTTTCAATTGTTCCCCTTCTCCCCTCCAGGGACAGAGCCACATCATTGCTACAACTTTTAAGAGACTGGATACTTCATCTAGTCCTTCTCGTCAGTATTTGAAAACTTTCTCATTTACTAAAATTAAAACAATTTAGAGAAAAATTACCTTTAAGACTGTTTTGAACTCCTAAGGCTATATCAAGGGCATTGAAGGGCAGAACAGGCTCACTGGCAATTTGTAGAATTACTTCTCCTGAGAGCTGAAATGAAAAGAAAAAAAATAATAATTTGCAGCATTCAGTAATTAAGATTGTCATTTATTTATTTATTGGTTATTTCACATTTTATTATATACCTACAGTAACAATAAAAAGAAACAAATTTAGTTTTGTAAAAATCCTTTTCCTTTCAAATTATTTTTGAGTTTATATTTCTGTAAAAAATAAAAAAGGCTAGATTGATTTCTCATGTCATAGGATAGTGTGAGCACATAATGGCTCATTCTTTTTTTACCTAAAATGTCGAGAAGTTAGAGTTTAAAACAATTCTTTATATTCAAAAAAGGATCAAACATTATAGAAAAATAACTTAAAAAATCAACCTCTGGTTATTGAACTAATAAAACCTCTAGACAGAGTTAACCATTGCTGTATTTCATTTAATGCATAATCAATCTAGTACATTTCTTTAGTCCCTTGGGTATGATTTTATAATGCTTAATTTTATTCCCAGTCATGCTTCTGAAATTTATCAAAACCAATGCTATATACATATATACATACATTTTTTTACAGAACACACCTCAATTTAAATTCAAAAATTAAATAAATCTTTAAATGGCATTACTCCAAAGACATGATGGGGCTTTCTTATGTGCATACCCCTCACTCCACTCTAAAGCTGTTTTTGAAAACTGACCCATGTGTCACACCTGAGTTAGGGTATTGTGATATTTTAATTGTACTGAAATGTGTATTAATTTGTATGTTAATAAATAAAGTTGCCTGGGGGTCAGAGCTAATAGCAAGCCATAGCAGAAACAGGGCGGTGGTGATGCATGCCTTTAATCCCAGCTCTTGGGAGGCAGAGCTAGGCAGATCTCAGTGTGTTCAAGGATACTGCCAGCATGGAAACACATGCCTTTAATCTCAATACCAACCACAGAAGACCTGGAGGTCTGTACAGACAGGCAGTGACTAGGAGGTCATGTGGTTGGGTTTACAACCAATGAGAAGGCAGAACAGAAGGTCTATACAAAGACAAACACACAGGAAGTAGGTCTGTTGCTGAAGAGGACGACAGCAGCAGTGAGGAGTAAGGTTTTTAGCTCTGACCTCTTGGGCTTTCATCTATGCATTGTTTCTGTGTTTCTCATTTAACAAGACCGTTCATCTACAGTAGTGCATGCTGATCATCTTCTGCTAGTCTGCCTTCACACAGCTTTCACAGGACTTTCAGGCTACCAGTAAATACCATGCTACACCTTTTTTTCCCTCCGAAATGATATTTAATGTTTTCCAGGGCTGCACAAATGTCCCTGTGTCTCTTAGGAGCCTGATTCCAAGCTCAGAGTGAAACAAGACTGTATTGATATTATAAATATTCTAGGCATTATGGCTAGTGCATAAAAACTACACATGGAAGTCAGAACACTAACGTGAGTCAGGACAGAAACCGCGTGAGATATAATATACCTGCTAAACAGGATTTTAGATATCCAGATCTATATATTCTTTTTTTTTTCTTTTTTTCTTTTTTTTTTTTTTTTTTTTTTTTTTTTTTTTTTTTTTTTTTTTTTTTGGTTTTTTCGAGACAGGGTTTCTCTGTGTAGCTTTGCGCCTTTCCTGGAACTCGCTTTGGAGACCAGGCTGGCCTCGAACTCACAGAGATCCGCCTGGCTCTGCCTCCCGAGTGCTGGGATTAAAGGCGTGCGCCACCACCGCCCGGCCAGATCTATATATTCAAGAAGCCTCAAATCCTATATAAGTTAAAAACTGTACTTCCCTATTGTTCACACAATTCATTTCATGGTATGAATGCAATTCAATCTGATCTGTCCAGGCTTAGGAAAAAATGTGTTTCTGGGAAATAAAGAGGAGAGATTCTGTTATTTGTTGGAGGTATTTTACTCCCATATATAGCAATGGATTTTCCCCAATGGCCAAGATATCTTTGCAGAGTTTGATCGCCATTATATCTGTTGTAAATCCCGTGGGAAGCTGCCAGCCTGATCACACCGTGCTTTAGGAACAGAAAATTGCCTGCAGCAGGTTGATAGGAGTCACCCTTGTACTCCACCTGCCCTGTCCAACATGCACTGAACACCAATATTTGGAAATAAATTATTTGTAAAGAAAACTTTAAGAGTTATTAGGAAATAGGAAGATTCCTTTTCCAATCTGCACTGGATAGTGGGGACTACAAAACAGGTGTGCTTTGTTGATGCTTTCGGTATCTGGAAGCTGCACTTTACAAAAGATTCAAATGAAGTCGGGGGTGAGGAGAAGGGTGACATTGTTTTGTTCTATTTTAAAAGAATTCATTTGGCTGGAATACATGCTAGCCACCCTGCTACTTGTTTGTAATAGAACCTGGCAACAAAGAGTGGGACTTTGAAGGCACCTGGGCCATGATGGATGCTAAACCAGCTCCTTTTGTAGCTTCCTAAACAAGAGGGGGAGTTGTGTGCCCAGTGCCATGTGAGGGGAGAAGAGCTGTGCTGTAGGACGGCCTTCCTCAGACAGGAGAGCGCAAACTCCCCTGATGTTACATGAGGCTCGCTGCAAGGAAACCCTTAGAAGCTGGCAGTAGAGGAATTAATAGCCATTCCTATGACCGAAAGGACCCACACCGAGAAAGCATTAGAAATAATGGTAAGAGCTAAATACCAAAGAAAGCTCTGGAATCAGATGCTGTTCAGAAGTTCTTACACCACTTACTGCTCACCACAGCTGAGCAGAGCAGGTGTCACTATGGTTTCATCCTAGATGATGAAACCAGACCTCAGAAAGTTCCGACAACCTTCTCACATCACTGCACAGAGCGTTTGTGAAACCACAGCCATTTCGTTGTATCTTATGCTGTATGGAAGAGTCTTGGAAAGGTCTTTTAATTGATTATTATCTAAAGAATTGAAAGTAGATTCTAAAACTCTCTGTCCACACTCTTATTTGTAATACATACACATGCTTTCTGACTTCAATACATTAATATTGGCAGGCATTTGTCAGACCCTTAACTCCTGGACAGTGGCGACACCTAGAGCCTCATGTGGTATGTCTGACATACCATCCGTGTGTGTATTTGGGAAAGTAAATCTATAACTCACATGTAGATGCAAAGGGGCTGCCAGGAGGTAATTAGGGTTAAGTTTGGTGCTGTGGGTTGCCCCAATAAAGGAATACACAACTGAAAAGAGTGTAGTTGAAGGTTACATGTTCTTGTGCCCTTTTATTACAAGCACCCTGCCCACCCTGTTATCACCATGTGACACTGACCCATTGTTATTGAAGTTTTCGGCTTTCAAAGCCATGAACTGAATAAACTTGTACTGTTGATTAGTTTCCCACAGGGAGGTACTGTTAGCAACATGATATAGAAACTGCAGTACACAGCATTAGCAGAGGGCAATTGTGAGATTCCATAGAATAACTAGGCAAAGGGATGCAGTGACACTTGGTGGTTAAGAGATGGGCTACTGTCACAGAGGCTGGTGCTCTCTTCCCAGCTCCACAAGGTGGTTCATAACCACCTGCAACTCCAGCTCCAAGGGATCTGAGGCCATCTTTGGCCTCCTTGGTCACTGCACTCATGTGCACATGTTTTCACAACCTTGCCCCAGCACACACACATCCCTGTATTAAAAAATAAAAACTCAGTGAAGCACATAATCTAATCTGCCTTTGTGATCCACAGGATGTCTCAGGGGCAAAAGCACTTGCTATACAAACCTGAGGAGCTGACCTGAATTGAATTCCCAGATCCCATGATGGAAGCAGAGAGATGAATTCCAAGAGTTGTGTTCTGACCCCCACATATAAATCATAGCACACATAGATCTACACATGGTGCACATGCACATACAGGCAAGCCCACACATGGTCCTGGGATCCTCCCCTCTCTCTTTCTTTAAGGCTATCTTCATCCTGATTAGAAGGTAATGCAATGGAATAAAAACTTATGTATAGAATTAGGAGTATTTTAAAGAAGTAAAATGAGTTATTGAGTTATTTAACACTACAGGCCAAATCTTTCCTCCTTCACTAAAAACACTAATGTTCATGATTGATATTGTGGAACTGCAGACTTTAGTCAAGATTCAGCATCTAAGATAAAACCACAAAGCAGTGTCTTCCCAGTTGTAAGGAGAATAGAAGCAAATCACATTTATTCCATATGTAAGTTTGTCTATCTTCATCCCGAAATAGTTTTGTCATATTTAAAAGTTCAAAAGAGTACTTTAAGTAAATTTAATATAGGGACTAGACATATAGATTCTGTAATTATAAATAATTATCACAAAAATATTATGATTACATAACTGATTTTTATGAGCCCATGTTACATATTCATATACTTGTTTCTCTTAAAGTTACTAAGTAATTTATCCATCCCCATATCACCCTATAGGATTGTATTTATATTTTCTGACTTTCTCCAAAATCTTTCTCTTGCTTATCAGACAAGTCTAGAGAGGAAAACAAACCAAAACAAAAAAAAACAGCATTTTTTTCACAAGTTTTTAATATCTAAAAAACAGAGTTCTATGGTGATATTTCATTTGTACTGAAATGTGATTTTATTTGTATGTTAATAAATAAAGCTGCCTGGGGGTCAGAGCTAGATGCCGGATGGTGGTGGCACACGCCTTTAATCCCAGCTCTTGGGAGGCAGAGCTAGGTGGATCTCTGTGTGTTCAAGGATACAGCCAGCATGGAGACATACGCCTTTAATCTCAATACCAACCATAGAAGACCTGGAGGTCTGTATAGACAGGCAGTGATGAGGAGGTCATGTGGTTGGGGTTACAACCAATGAGAAGGCAGAACAGAAAGTCAATGAAAAGAGAGATACACAGGAAGTAGGTCTCTTGCTGAAGGGAAGGACAGCAGCAGCAGGAAGGGTAAGAAGTCAGTTTTAAGTCTCAGCTCTCAGCTACTGCTCTGATTTCTTGGGCTATTAGCTCTGTATTTGGCTCTGTGTTTCTTATTTAATAAAATGGTTGTGTCTACAGAGTTCTTTTTCTCTACTTAATCTGATCATTGTATCCATTGGTCAGCCTTGACCATATTTATAAAACAAGCTTTGAGCTGACTCAGTAGTTAATGATAACACAATATTCTACAAGGCATACACATTTCACTAAGGCAAATTCATGGATCTATGGTACAAATTTTCTTTATTTTCACTCAAAGAAAATTAGAGGACATTGTTAGGCTTGTTCAATTTTATACATCCATATTAAAGTGAACACAGTTAATATCCACTATAGGGTTGATTTTATGTACCCAGTCAAATATACAATACAATAGAATTTTAGAATAACAGCTGCCATTGTAAGATAATCACAGCATGTACTTTTTAGGTCAGTGAGATATAAAGAGAGGTACGGAGACTCTGAGGGTCACTGAGTCACATGGGCATGGTGTGACAAGTAAATAAACCGTGAGCCCAGATCTGTTGGTACTCCCAGTGTCATCTCTACTGTCCTATGGGTGGAGAAGAAAGCAAAAATCTAACAATGAAGAAAGTCATGATACTTTCACATGATTAGGAAACAATTCAACAGCAAAGCTGGTTTCCTTTAAAGCACCACATTTTACTTCTGACCATACCATGTAAGCATGATGCATAGAGTATGGATTTGAGGTTCAGGAAGATTGAGCAAAGAGGAAAAGCCCAGTTTGTGAATTGAAAGAAGCATAAAAAGCATAAATGGGACTGAGGATGTAGCTCTGTTGGTAGAGTGCTTGCTTCACATTCTCAAAGGTCTGGATTCAATTCCCAGCATCACATAAACAGAGTCTGGTGGCTCAACAAAAGCAAAAAGACATGTAAATATTTCAGAGCAACAAGTAGAATTAGAACTATACCCTAGCAATAGACTTCACAAGTGCAGTTTGGTGCCTGGCAACTGCCAGTATTGAAATACCCTGATTGTGAGTTATGTTATTTTATGTCAGAAAACCCCCAAATGGGCAGTATACCTGCTATGGATAAGAGATCTCATGGTAGCCATCCAGAGGCATGAGGCTGGAGGGACTGACCTCCACATCCTTATGATGCATTTCAAAACCTGTGATGAGGTCCTTAGTAGAAGAGCAAAGATCTCTGTCTCTACCTCTGTCTCTCTCTGTCTCTGTCTCTGTGTGTGTGTCTCTCTCTCTTCTCTCTCTCTCTCTCTTACACACACACACACACACACACACACACACACCAGAATTTCCAGAAAATAACAACAAATCATGTGGTGTTAAACAAAATCAGCACATGGTCTCTGTATTCCTATCCTAACATAGATAAAATTCAGCTTTGAGACTCTCAGTATCTCTCATCTAGATATTCCCCACAGATTCACCAATTTTATATGTCTAGATCCAGTCCCTTCGTTTTATAGTTAGAACTTCAGCTGTTGATCAAAACTTTGCTTTTTCTGATCCTCTGTGGAACAGATATGCTTTCTTTCTTTTGTTTCCCTTGAACTATAGAAAATTTGATATCTGATACTCAGCTCAAATACCTGTGATACAACAAATTCATTTGAAGAAATAAGGCTTAAAATTAAAATTGATTTTAGGATAAACAAACACTCTTGTAACCTATATAAATACCCTAACAGATACTTCTGATAAAAATACCACAGAAACTAGGAAATAAAATCTGAACTACCAAGCCTGTCCCCATTCACACCAACAGGAGTCAGCATGTAAAGGGAGGACATCTATAAACTGGGAACCAACTCCAGTACTTGCCACTGCATGACTAAAAGGTTCTTTCTGTGGAATGATCTTGAGAGGATGCTTAGCAAGTCTTTTCAAAGCCCCGTGTATACCACTTATATTTGTGAAAGTCCACAATAGGAAGAGAGAAAGATAGAAAAACTGCTATAGAAATCCACCTGAAGGTTCAAAAATACCAGAATACTTTGGATGGACTGGGAGTTCCAATGAAGTCACTTGTGATCAAAGGATTTTGAAATCACTGAAGATTTCCAAAATAATTCCAAGGAAGGACACTAATTTAAAAAGGATTTTTAGTCCAGGAAATACATGGAATATCTCACTTCAGTGGGCATGTGGCTAATGTTGGCAATGGGCTACCTACAGGAAAAGTATGTGTGAAACCAAAAGAAGAATGATAGCTCTCAGGATGAGTGAGCTAGGGCACTGGCAGTGAAACCATGAAAGCTGCACACGTCTTTGGAGTAAAGCAAATCCTTTCTAGATAGTGCCCTCAGGGAACTGATGCTCCCATCTCTACCACACTGACTACAGCTGTCAGAATATGAGCAAGGATCCCAGGACACAAAGTTGTGAATGGCACATCTTCCCATTGCAGAGTTGTTGTGATTGAGAGACCACAAGGTTCTCTGGCCGTTTAGGTTGATGGGAAATAGAAAAAAGTCATGTAAAAAGTATGTCTCCACACAAATTTGAATTGCTCATGGTCCTTGCTGAAAAAAATAAAAAACCTTAAAAAGCAGGTGCCTCAGAACATCCACATCTAAGAAGTGAGGATGCTGGGAATTGGTTGCCTAGCTACGAACAGCGAGGAAGGTTGCTCTGTGTAGATGCTACAGCCTACACCTTTCCATGCTATCCTTTTTTGGAGCTGGTTTTGGTGATGCTTGCCAGTAGAGAACACTGAAGAGGTAGAGGAAGGAGGATCTTGAGTTCAAGACCAACCTGGGCTATAACTTTTCTTCTATACTGGAACTTCCCATGGCTGAAAAGAGCCTCAGGTTGAGAAATAAGTTCAATATTTGGGAATGTATTATGAAAAATCTCCTACATCCAGGTACGTTTCCTCTGTCAGTGATTGTCATCTGCCTTCTGCCATTAAAGTATAGTGGAAAAAATATGACTGGAGGCCATCAGCTTGGAAGACACCCAGTTTATTTTTTGGTATCTAAGTGACATTTGAAAGTGTCAGAACTGGGTTTGACTTTGTTAATCATTCTGCTTGGAGAAGAGTCCAGTGTGTTACTATTTGCTGGTGCACTGAAAGAGAAACACCACGCCACAAACTTTTCTGTTTTTACTGTCAAGTACTATTTTGCCTGGCCAATAAATGATTATGTTTCATGAATAACTAACTTCTATATATTAGCAATAATATTAGCAACTAACATTTTAGAGCTCTTCCATTGTGTCAGGCAATATTCTAAATTCTTTACATGAGTTAATTCATTTAAACCATATAATAGTATTATTATATTTTACACATGAGAAAACTGACACATTACATAATTAACTATCTTAAGGCCAATTGAGCTAGTACATGGTCATTTTGAGATCTATCTGAAAGTACTTTGGCTATAGATCCTAGACTCCAATTATAACACCAAATAGGAGATTATTGCTCATTTTTTTAATATTAACAAATCAAGACTACAGGTGGCTACTGACACAGCATCTACTGAATAAAAAGATATGATTCTAAAGAACAACCAAGGGCTTACTATACCTATCACAGCTTTTAAAATAAAGACCTGAGCAAGTCACTCTATGAGAAGTATAATTTTTATACTTGCCAGTACTAATTTTCTTGTATATAGATTCTGGTTTCCTATCTCCAAAGATATGCAGAAATTTATGAAGTAAAGTAATTTCCCTTGAGGTTTCCTATCTCCAAAGATATGCAGAATTTTATGAAGTAAAGTAATTCCCCTTGAAGCTGATAAAGATTTTTTTTTACTTTAATTTCATTGAAAGGAATAGTGTTGGTTACAAAGCTATAAGATAATCAGATAATATGGAAAAATAAGAAAAGAGAAGGAAGATGGTGTCTGGAGACCATGTCTATTTAGAGGACTACAAGTTAGGACTCCAACTTTAGCATCTTTGAAAAAGGCTCATGGAAGTGATTTTAATAACTAATATAACTACTGTACAAATGGCTATTAGTGATCAGCCACTCATCCTCATCCATGCTGCTAGAGGATATTTCTACTAGTAAGTCAACATTCAGGCTGCACCAGCTATGTTACGGACGATGGTAAGTTCTTGGGGCTACTGAACTGCTGCTCATGAAAGGAGATAGATATTGACTATAACTTTAGGATAAAGCATTTTACAAGGCACCATGCAAGGGTTTACAGGGGTCCTTGCTCATCAGAAGAATCAGGATTCACTTCATTGTGAAAAGGCCTTCCTGAGGAAGGCACCACCTTAGACTCAAAATCAAGGGGAAAAAAATAGGAGTAAACTGGATGAAAATCAGTTGTCCCTACACCACACACACTTTTTAAATTGGATTTATTTATTTAAAATTTTAAATTATTTTAGTATTTATTTAGCATACATGTCTTGAAAATGTGAAGAAAAAGTCATGGTTTGGGAGAAATAGCTATGCATCCCTCTCACTCCCAGTAAGAGAAATCAAGTTCTCTGTAGTAGCACAAGTCACCAGAGCTGTGAGTTAGCCAACAAGAGGGGCTGAGTTATCATCATTGTGTCTTTATTGCATCCAGAACTCCATCAATTATCCAAGTCAGAAACAAAAGAGGAACTTAGCAGCTTCTAACAATGCTAACTCAGCATGTGTGGAATATACAAGATGCAGGAATGCAGAAGTGACAGTGATTTCCCATGCAAAGCTTTCTCTAGAGCTTACCAATGCTAGCATCAGTACATGTAAAATAATGTGTTTTTTAACAATATAATAAAAAATATTTAGTCAAGAATAAAGAGAGTATTGGTTTGTGACACCCAACAAGTGACATTTTGACAATAATGAATTTAATCATGTTCAAAGACAATCCTTTACTCTATTAATTACTTTAAATTTTGCTGAGACAAAAACCTAGTAAAAATAACTTAAGGAAGAAAGAAGTTGTTCTGCCTCATATACTGAGGGTAATGTCCATAATGTTGGGGGAGTCATGGTTGCAGGACCTTAGAAAGGCTGCTGCACAAGTCTAAGAGGTGTAGAGAAAGATGAATGCAGGTGTTCATCTCATACTCTTGATTTGATTCAGTCCAGGATGACAGTCCAGTGCCACCCAGTCAGAATGATATTCCCACTTCAATTTATCTTATCAAGATCATCCCTCCAGGCATTCCGAGCACTAGAACACTCTCACTGTCATGCCCAGAGGCTTGTCTCTTTGATGATTCTATAGCCTGTTAAATTGACAGTCAATATTAACTACTACATTGAGTTAATTGACCAATGCTACTTTTCTTTTTCATAGAAATTGCTCACATAATTTTTTTCTTTTGTATATTTTCAGTGAAAACCACCAAAAACTAAGCCACTATTGTTTTAGTGTAGTTTGAGTATCAGGTGAAACTTTGTTTTAGAAATAATATGTTATAATAATTAAATAATGACATATTTTCATCATAGAAGCAGTAGAAGTATTAGAGAGGGAAGATGATATGTGAATTGTAAAGAAAAAAAATGTTCTTTTGAACTAACTGATTCTACCTACAGAGACTTCAGATTTAAATAATGGTCAAAATGCTATTACACTGCTAATGCAGTTTTTTTCTTCTTTCTGACTTTAAATGCAATACATATTGTTGTAGACTGCTTCCTACAGAGTGAGACTTGACATTTTAAAAATAGTGAAAGAAACACACAGGCTTCATATCTTTTGATGTGCGATTATATTCATGACAAGTTTCCTCTAGCAGCTTTCTGAGAAGCAGATGCTATTGTTCAGTTGAAGCTAAAGTATACGCATGTAAATACGGAGCTGCAGACATTGAGTGTGCTGCCACGCTCAGGTATTCTGGAGATATCTGTTTTATGTCTCGTGTGTTACTTAGAAAGACAGGACTGTGCTTCTTTAAATATATCTTGATTGTCCACAGAACAGTTATAGAATTTGAAAGTCTTACTGTAGTTCACCAATTAGCCCCTTGTGATGGGGCAATTCATTTCAACAATTTATTTATTGCAGGGCAGTCCTGCAATTCATTTCAACACTTTATCTTAGAGATCTATATGCAACACTTATTTTAAAAACAATTCTAACAGTCCTAGTATTCAAGAATTCTGGTTAATGTTAGAAAGACATGACTAGAACATACGCCATATAAACATGAGAACCTGAATTCAAATCTTTAGACCTAAAGCAAAAGCTCCTGTATTAGCTGAAAAGGATTATGTAGCACACTGGCAAACAATAGTGAGACTTTGCTTTACAGAAGGTGGAAAGCAAGGTTGGACTCTCAAGTTTGTCCTTCAAACTCTACATATGTCCCTGCCATATCACATATATAGGTGCTCATACACACACACACACACACACACACACACACACACACACACACACACACACAAAGAATTCTGGGCTAGATGTATAAACAAAAAGCAACTACTATTGTGAAACAGTTCTAAAAGAAAAATGACAGTCACCTGAGAGACATATGCAACCATCCCAGAAAACTGGCTGGAGATTCTACTGCTGGGCTTTAGAGAAAAGAAAACACTTGGGGATGCTGGAGGATAGAGAACGTTCTAGTAAAAAGTTTGGACAAGGGCAAATGCTGATTCAAGCTCTGAAAAAGTCTACTTTCGTAGATAGAGGAGTTCTTGACTGAAGAAAAGGAAGGTAAGCAGAAGACGAGGACTCTCCTTGTTAGTCATCTGAAGGCAGAAGTACATTTCAGCTACACTGCAGTGACTTGACAACTCAGACATATTTTTTAATGGGGCTCCATGGTATTACTAACATATTTACCAAGAAGCTAGCTTTCACCACTCTATGCAAGACTCCAAACAAAAGCTTCATTTGGAAAGATGAAGCAGATTTTGCTCATGTTTTTTTCTGATACCCTATACCTCCATGTAACAGCATCAGCAACATTTACAATATGTAAATAAAACTTGCTGAAAATACAACAGCCTTTGATCTACAGTGTGTAAACTTAATGCTTGATTCCGTATGTACCTTATTAAGACCTTACTATCTCAAGTGGTAACAACACCCTTAGAAGGCTTAAGCACATGTTTGGTTATCAGTGAGGAATGAGATGGTTGGGCCTTTGATGGTGATAGGAGTCATCTAAATAGCTAATGAATATGACTGCTTTCTAGAACCCAAAGGAATGGTAGCCACCTATTAGAGCTCTGACAATTCCAGTTCCTTATGCAACTCATATTAGAGACAACCTCAACACACATTGGAAGTCTACTGCCCATGAGAGAGTTCATCGGGGTTTAAATGAAACTTGTCTCTCACAGCCAAGAAGCAGAAGTGAACACTGCCCCACACATCTTGAGCCGACTTCCATTCTCTCAGTAGTCTGTGAGATCTTAGCAATTGTAGATCCTCAGATAAACTAGTTGTATTCCCCTGTCCATCACTGGATTACAAGGCTCCTCCCTCCACAATACACACTGCAACACTGAGTCTATTTAAAAGATAACCTAGCACATCTCTGTTTCTCTTTGTGTGAAGGAGATGGAGGAAAGGAACAAGCATTGTGACTCAAGGCTGGGGTGTAGGAGCAGGAAGACCAGAAGTTCAAAGTCACTCTCAGCTACAGTGCAAATTTGATGGCAGACTGGGATAGATGTATTCCTGTTTCAAAAATAAGATAGGATATGCTCCACCCCCACCCAACCCAGCCCTCCCTGGAGCTGATTGCCAGAAATGACAACCTTCCTTTGGGACTCACTAGATGCCAGTCCTGTAGAGACACAAGGATACCACCTCTGATCCTCTGGTACAACCACAACCCATCTGGTTGCCTAGCTGTTGCTTGCCAGGGTTCTTAGCCTCCTTGCAGTCCCTCTCCCTCTCTCTATCAAGACTAACTGTAGTCCTGACAGCTGCCTGACTATGACATTCCCGTTATCATAAGCCACACTGATATCCAGGACCCGTCAACAACACTGCTGGTGAAAACTTATTGCAAGCTCCTTAACCAAGCTTCTGAAGGTGCCAGACTGTAGCCAGCCATTTCACTGGAATTATGAAGGTCTGATTGCATTTTATCTGATATAAACATGTCAAATTATAATATGCAGTGAGGACTATGAAAGGCTTGGTGAGCGACAGTCAAGAGTCTGGGTTCTGTATTGAGTATCTGAATGCATGAATTTAGCCATTGGACCGTTAGCACCAGAAGGATGTGTACAACTTCTCAAAGATGTAAATTCCTAAGCATGAGGCTCCTACCCAGGGGAGAGTCTGAGGTGATCTGAGTAAAGGTTCTGTCGTCCACCATTTCACAACAAACGTCTTAGTGGGGCTGTCACTTAGTTGGTAGAGTGCCCCTTTACCAGCCAGAAGGCCTTGCCCCACACTCCCAGCATACTATGAGCCAGCATGCCTGTCTT
Source organism: Peromyscus maniculatus bairdii (assembly GCF_049852395.1). Classification (NCBI taxonomy): domain Eukaryota; kingdom Metazoa; phylum Chordata; class Mammalia; order Rodentia; family Cricetidae; genus Peromyscus; species Peromyscus maniculatus. The sequence goes on along the minus strand of NC_134857.1, from coordinate 16,600,225 downwards.
TCAGCACTTGGGAGGCAGAAGCAGGAAGATCAGAAGTTCAAGGTCATCTATGACTTTAGGGAGTTTAAGGCCAATCTGGGCTACTTGAGGCATTGACTCAATAAAATAAAGAAATAAACTAAAATAAGCCTCACTAATGATAGATGGTTGTGGGCGAGGGACGTTGAGAACCAGCATGTCTCTATTTGTGTGTTTCACACACACCACGAGTCACCTTTCAGAGTCTGGTCTCTCCTTCCACCATGTGGGTCCAGGACATCAGACTCTAGTTGTCCATCTTGGAGGCAAGCATTTTAAAACACTGAGCCATTTGCCTGCTTAAAAGCTGTTTTTGAGCAAAGTGGTATATATATCAATTTTCAAAATTCTGAAAACATAAATATTTTGTTATCTAATTTTGCCTTTAAAGTATAAATGCAGATTAGGTGCCACATTCATTTATGTGGAAGTGCATAAATAAACAATTCATGAGACAATTTCATGGGGAACAAAAGTTGATCAAATTGAGCAGGTAATTTGAAAATGGACAAAAATGTGTCCAATAACAGATGCCTAGTTTCTTCATTTAAAGTGCTATTTACTGGAAAAGTAGGCATTTTTCACAATGTGTTTATTTTTCATTCATATATCATAAGCTGCTAACTATATCTCTCTTTTAAGGGTGACAAGGAACCAAGGGTTCCTCTATACAACTTACTCAGAAGCTTGGGGATGCCTCTAAGGGTTGTACTCTACTGCTCTAACTCACAAACTTAGGAAGATTAAGAGGCACCCAGCTTTTAAATGAGATCTGTATTATGACATTTCTGCTACAAATAACTTTATCCTTATTTTTAATGAAAAATTAATTGCTAGAAATATGCTCTTATGAAATATATTAATGTAAATACACATTCATAAGTAATAAAACTAACTTACAGAAGATCAAATATTTTGCATAAACTTATAGAGGAGCAAATAATGAAAGAAGTCTTGCTGTTGCCTGATTTTATCACCTCAATTTGCAGATAGGGAAATGGGAGATGCAAATTGAAATGACTTTCTAAGCATCACAGAGCTTTTCAAAGACACACCAGAAGAAGAATTAAAATTCTTAAAACGTTAAATACATTGTTTTTGCACATAACAAAATGCTACCAGGATAATCTAAATTGATTAGTTATATGTGTTTTGATTCATAATTATTAATAGGTGATAAGATATGAATAATGCAAAGTTTGGTAAACTCATCACAAAAAAAGCACAAATAGTATACTATGAGATTGTAATTTCAGGTGTGTGTGTGTGTGTGTGTGTGTGTGTGTGTTGATTAAATACAACCACAGGATACTACCCACCTTCTTTGAGACAGACTATCTTACTGGTTTAGAACTCACTAATCATGCTAGGTTAGACTGATGGCCAGCAAGCCCTGGGATCCTCTAGTCTCTGCATCCTCAACACCAGATTATAAGCACATGATATCAAGTTTACTTTTACATTGGTTCAATAGATGAAATTGAGGTTCTTCTATCAGTGTTTTATGGACTGAACCATTGTAGACAAATTTCTAAACAGTCTTATTAATAAGAAGCAGAGAGCTGAATACAGGGGTGAAAGTCATAGAGATCAGAGAAACAGGAATAGTCACCAGCTAACCTTAGCTCACCATGCTGCCATAGCTTCCGAAGAGAACCAACTTCTTCCTGTCTAGCCTGTACCTTTATTGCCTTGCTGTTCTGCCTTCTCATTGGCTCTTAGCCCAGCCACCTCACTTCCTCATCACTGTTTGTCTGTACAGACCTCCAGGTCTTTATTGTTGGTACTGGGATTAAAGGTGTGTGTCACCACACTTGGCTGTGTCCCTGAACACACTGAGACTCTACCTGCCATGTGATTGGATTAAGGGCATGTGCTAACACTACCTGACTTTTGTTTATGGCTGGCTATCTATGTCCTCTGATCTCCAGGCAAACTTTATTTATTAGCATACAAATAAAACATCACCACATTTCAGCACAAATAAAATATTACCACATTTCCCCTTTATTTCTAATAAAAATAAAAAAGGATTAAAAAATGTTATAACTAATACAAGAAAAACTAGCAGACACCAGTCCATCATCCAGGGAGCATCATGTAATAGCACACAGGTAAAGCCACAGAACATGTGGCTACATATAGATTAACAAAAATGGGCTGAGTTTAAATGTAAGAGCTAGTCAGTGGTAAGCCTGAGCTAATGGCCAAGCCATTTCAATTAATATAAGCCTCTCTGTGTTTACTTGAATCTGAGTGGCCGTGGAACTGGCAGGTGAGAGAGATTTATCCTGACTGAGAGCCAGGCAGGGCCAGGAAAACATTTAGCTACAAATCATGTCCCCAACCTGTGTTAAAAATGTAATGCAATAAAAATAATCTCTAGGATTCAGTGCTGTCTTACTTCTGCAGAGTAGGAAGACACCAGCTGGCCTCACCCAAGTAGATTCAGCTGTCCGCACAAACCATCTCCTCTTCCACTGTCATACACCAGGTTATGCTTTATTCCTTTCTCCCAACAAACAGGGAGTGTATAAAATCCTACATTATAATTTTTTATCCTTGTTTTCACACACATGCTTCTTGGTCATACATTTGGAAATGCTGTATCTTCCTGATGATTTATTCTTTATAATTCTTTATGAGATTGTCCTTTAATTAGACTACACTCCAATAATGTCATGAAACCTATTGCTTGGGATTTTGATCATGCTGCATTGACTTCCATTGGTTAGTATTCTCTCTTTAGTCTCTTTATTTTTATGCTTTTAATATTTTACAAAATATAAAATTATGCATGTGTTTGCATTATGCTATTGCTTTGCCTTTTCTCTTAATTAATTTTCTTTTACTTGAAGATTTTTTCCCTGACATTTTCTTTCTCTTTACACTTAAGATTTACAATTTCTAGCAAAATGAATGGAAACACATGAACTGTGAACCAATAGCTGAGGAACCCCCAACTGGATCAGGCCCTCTGGATAAGCGAGACAGTTGATTAGCTTGATCTGTTTGGGAGGCATCTAGGCAGTGGGACTGGGTCCTGTGCTCATTGCATGAGTTGGCTGTTTGAAACCTGGGCCTTATGCAGGGACACTTGGCTCAGCCTGGGAGGAGGGGACTGGACCTGCCTTGACTGAGTCTACCAGGTTGAACTCAATCCTCAGGGGAGTCTTTGTCCTGGAGGAGATGGGAATGGGGGGTGGGCTGAGGGGGAGGTGGTGGAGGAGAACAAGGGAATCCATGGCTGATATGTAAAATTAAATTAAGTTATAAAATAAAATAAAGGGGAAAAAAGGAATTACATTTTCAGGTATTGGTGAGATGGATAAGCAGTTAAGAGCAGTGGCTGTGCGTCCGGAGAACACAGGTTCAATTCCGAGCATTTTTATGGCAGCTTACATTCTGTAACTCCAGTTCCACATATCCAATGCCCTCTTTTGGCTTCTTTCAACACCAGGCACATGCGCAGATAAACAAGGAGGCAAACCCCCACTGTATTTTATTGTATTGTTGTGGTGATGAAGATATTTGAGAAGAGCACTGCTTACTAACTGATTAGTCCACCGCCACACCCATTCCCCAGCTGTGCAACTCAGCAGGGTCACCGGAAGGCGTCAATGTCTTCCTCCTTCCCCTCATTCTCTAGGATGTTTATCCCAATTTTGTCCTTCTTGTTAGTGGGATCTAAAGTCAATTACCACTTAGACTTATCCATGGGCTCACAGCTTTTATTTGTTTGCACTGTGCTTCTTCTCTATGCCTTCCTTCAGGATTTGATTTCCTTCTTAGTAAAAATGCTGCATATCTGTGTGTCAGCTTGCCACAAGCTAGTTATCTGAAAGGAAGAAACCTCAATTGAGAAAATGTCTCCATAAGATCCAGTTGTAAGGCATTTTCTTAATTAATGATTGGTAGGAGAGAGCTCAGCCCACGTGAGTAGTCCCTGGGCTGGTGGTTCTGTGTTCTATAAGAAAGCAGACTGAATAAACCATGGGAAGCAAGCCAGTACGTAGAAACCATGCATAGCCTCTGTCTCAACTCCTGCCATCAGGTTCCTGCCCTGTTTGAGTTCCTGTCCTAACTTCTTTCAGTGACAATGTGGAAGTATATGCCAAATAAGTAAACTGTTTCCTCACCAACTTGCTTTTGGTCACTGTGTTTCATTGCAGGGGTTGTAGCTCTAGCAATACAGTCAACTGTATTTATTTCAGTTAAGCTGCTGTGAAGTTATATTAGCCTTTCTCTAAGAATACTTTCTACTTAAGATATCTTTTTTATTTTATATGTGTGTGTGCTGAGTCTATGTGTGTGCATCACGTACATTCGGGTACCAGCAGAGGCCAGAAGAGGGCCTCAGATGCTCTGGAACTGGAGTAAGAGACAGCTTTGAGTTCCCAGAAGTAGGTGCTGTGAATCCACTCCATGCCCTCTCTAAGAGCAGCAAGTGTTCTGAACTGCTAAGCCAACTCTCTGGCTCCCCCTTTTCACATTTAAATACTCTAGATGAGCACACAATTCTAAGTTGAGAGTTACATTTCTTTAATATTTTGAATTTACTCCTTTCTATTTTGCTCTCTTTTGTTTCTAGTAAGAAAGCTTTGGATATGGCTTAATTAACATTCTGCGGTTGCTCTTCTTCTAAGAGCAGTTTCACCCACACTGTTTAGATGTAGGTTTAGATTTCAACATATTCTACTTATAACTTGATATAAAAAACAAAATTTGAGAAAGCTGGAGAAATAGCTCAGTACTTATGAGCACTTGCTGCTGATACATAGGACCTCACTTTGATTTCTAGCATCCAAACCTTGCTGTTCTCAATTTCCTGTAACTCCAGTTCCAGGACATCCAATGCTGTTTTCTGGCCTCTGTGGGCACACACACACACACACACACACACACACACATTTATATCTTCAGATACTGCTAGGTACCCATCATCACCCTTTTAAGGTAATCTAGAATGAAATGGTCCAAGTAGTACAGTTCTCGTTTATTAATCTTTTTATTTTTATAAACTCTACTTTTTTTTCTGGATTACTTCTTCAGGTTTAATATTTTAATAAATATGTATGCATGCATAGACATACACAAATTTATATTATATATAGTATCTATGGTATAATAATATATAATGTATAAAACATAATTATAATAAACTATTTATAATGTACTTATATATTATATATAGACATACACATAATTTTTAATCATTGATGGAGTTTTTATTTTCACTGTTTATACTATTTCCAGAGATACATGATTATTTTTAGAATATTATTTTTCTCATTATGATTTATTATTTCATTGTTGTCTCCAATATTGACTTTTTTATTTAATAATTTCTAAAAATTCTTATAATTTATTTTTGAGATGCTGGGTATATGTCAAATATTATGCATGCTTATCTGAGTGGATCTATTTCAACTATTAGTCATAGGTGATTGTGTATGTCTGTGTGCATGTATAACTTCATGAGTGTGGTTCTAAGAAATTAAAAAGACTGGAAATGGGCCAACAAGATGGCTTCCTTGGGTAAAGGTGCTTGTCACCAAGCCTAACAACCTAAGTTTAATTTCCAGGGTCCACAACACTGAATGAGAGAATAGACATTAGGCAAGTTCACGTCTAATCTCCAGTTGCATGTTGAAGACCTGTTCTGACATAATAAACAAAATTTTAAAAGCAAGGGACAGAGAATGGTATTGTCTACATTGTGACCTCTATAAAATTTCTATAAAATTCTATATTGAAACTCTACCCCATAAGGAGATAATATGAAAATATTAAGATGTAAATAAAGCCTTTGGTTGTATTAGAATGTGAGAGTGGAGCCTTCATAGTTGAAATTAGCATCCCCATAAAAGGACAAAATAGTTAATCTCACAAACCATGTGAGGAAATACAGTAAGACACTAAAGTGGTGTGTGTGTGTGTGTGTGTGTACATAAATGCACATACACACCTGTTGTGGTAGTTTGAATGGAAATAGCAGCCATATGCCCAGAAGAACTGGCACTATTAGGAGATATGGCCTTATTGGAGTAGGTGTGCTGATCTTACAGATATGGTCTTGCCGGAGGAAGGGTGGCACTAGAGACAGGCTTTGTTTCTGAAGCTCAAGCCAGGCCCAGTGTCATTCTCTCTTCCAACTACCTGTTCATTGGAATATAGAACTCTCAGCTTCTTCTCCAATACCATATATGCCTGTTTGCCGCCATGCTTAATGCCATGACAAAAAACCTCTTAACTGCAAGCTGCTCCCAATTAAATGCTTTCCTTTATAAGAGTTGTGTGGTCATGGTGTCTCTGCACAGCAATAGAAACCATAATTAAGACACATGTGGTGCTAGGAATCAAATCTTGTGCCTTATGCGTGCTAGACAAGTCATGTGTTAGTAAGCCCATCCTGAGCCAAATAAGAATGTTTGAATCATGGATCATCTCTCATCAGACATGACATCTGTTAGTGCCTGATTTTGGCTTCTTAGCCTCCAGGACTGAAACAAAATTTTCTGTTTTTTTTTTTTTTATGTTACTCAATTTATGACATTATAATAGCCTACATGGATGAGGATAGGAATAAAGTTCACCATGACTCTACATATCAAGGAGTTTTAAGGCTGGAGAATGCTGGCTGGTTATTCAATACAATGGTGAGACAGAGTTTAAAATAGATAAAACATGAATTCATCTGTTTCAAAAGATACAAAGAACAAAAGAAAAATCATCCTGGACACATTCATAAATAATACTATAAAGGAGTTTGCAACTGTTTTTCCCCACACACAATCTAAGTCAAGCTTTGCTTTATATTGTTAATACAGAGAATCTCCCATCATGAACTTAAATCCAGATCCATCCGGGTGCCACACACGGTATCAGGAAATAAACATGCCTTATTTCTGCTTCCAATGTTGATGCATTAGTCTCTTTAGAAGATTCTATACATATCTAGAATGTTCTTCCTTTCTCTGACTTATAAATGAGATCATGTCACATGTCTTTTAAAACTCTGCTTTACTGTAGCACTCAAATGCCAAGCAGCAATCTGAAAGCTAATAGGAATCTCTTCTCCATACCAGAGAGCCACTGTTCCTCAGTTATTTGTATTTCCCACACTTTCTATGATTTTTCATATTTTTGTGAATTTTCACCTGCTTTTCTCACTCATGTACAGGTTTCAATTCTCTGCAGATCAGGCACTTTCTGGGATCCTCTGCTCCTCTATGACATAATGGCCTCTGAAAAGCCTCAAGACTTAATACTATTACATTGGTACATAGGTTTCAATCAATTAATCTGGGGACACATATTCAGAGCACTTCAGTCTTCAATCAGGATGTTGGATAGATTGATGTATGAGGAAAAAGGGCTGGTAGGCACGTGCTTGCAAGTGCTGACCTTCAGAATTGGTCTAAGCAGTAGTATTAAAAGTATTCTCTTATATTTTTGGTTATTAGTCTAGCCTTTAATAGTTGAGCCATCTCAGGATATATATATGAGAGAATAAAAAAAATAAGAAAGAAAAAGTATTCTCATTTCCCTGACCTCTGAATAAAGGCCTATGCAAGGCAGAGGCTTGTTACAGTAGCAGTCTCTTCAGAAAGATGAGTTCAAATGAGATTTTCTGCCTTTTGTCTTGTGTGCTCTATCGTTTTTCTACCCTGTATTATGAAGACTATTACCAGATGCCAGCGCCAAGTTATTGGATTTCCCAATCCATGAGCCAAATGATGTTAATTGTGTACCATTTGCCCATATCAATAGCAGGAAACTGATTAAGCCACAGCGAAGAAGCTCTTCCTCTTCTAGGTATGTCTAACAGGCAGTCCAAGGACAGCTTATAGCCAAGGGTAGCTATGGATGTGGAACAACAAAAAAACACAAACTTACTTAAATTAACGTGAGTGGGTGCTTTTTTTGCCACTTTTCCTTTTGTAACTTAAATGTTCATTTCTGAAGTATGAACTTAAGATGATAATGTTATTTCACATGATCAAAAGGCTGGAGACTCTAGATGGACTCATGGCTTCTTCATGGTTTCCTCAGGAGTCTACAAAGGACTTGGCATAGTGACTTTGAACATAATGTTATAGAACTAAGCTTTGTACAAGATAGGCAAACATCAATTAGCTATGTAAGGAAGCATAATAAGAGCAAATGTGTCTATTTATAAAACTGCTAGTAAAGTGATTAGCCTCATTGGCCTCTTCTTTGTTTCTGGGTTCAAGACGTTTAAAATATTTTCTCCATTTTTGACACTGGACTTTTGTGTGCTTCAAAACCCAGTTGACTCTGGTCCTCTGGGAGCTCCCAAAGTAACGGTTTTTTGTAAATTTGCATCCCTTCTTCATTTTAAGGCTCCTGCATCAAAATTCTGATTTTCCCTCAGAGGAAGATGCACAGTCTACAGCTTAATCTTTTCTCAATCCTTTTGGGAGAGATTACAGGAAAGACAAGAGTATGCATTACATTTCCTTCTGGATTAATGACACAAATATGACTTTGTCAACTTCATTGAATTGACATGGAAGAAACAGTTTACGTTAAACCTTTCAACAGTTTGTATCCTTTTTGGTGTTTCATTGGAGTTCTGAGGTAGCTTTCAGTGCTTTTATCATGCTAGGCATGCATTCTATCACTGAGTCATATCTACAGTCAAGCTTTTACATATTTATAATTTGATAATTTAATAATAGTAAATAACTACTGCTTTTATTTACATGCACCTTCTGATGTAGGCATAATGCATTTTTATATTTATTATACAAAAAGCCTATCATGTCTCTATAAATTCAGATCATGCCTCCATAAAATATTTTATAGACTTTTTCATCATGACAAATAGATTTTATCATAAGCTTCTCTGGGTGGAAATAAATAGTGCAACTTTTAAAGGAGTAAACCTTTTGTGCACATATATTTCTCTAGAATGAAAGGCATTTGGGTAATGTTTCACACTATATATCATCACTACCAAAAATAAATGTACATTGAAATTGTATTTGGGATAGATTTAAAAGTAAAAACTATCCTCTGTTTTCAAAATATGAAAGCTTTGTGTCCTTGACAGCAAATAAGTGTACAACATTTTACCCCATAATCCTTTATTTCTCCTTATAAGTAATCACCCTACTTTTTTTTCAGGATAAAATATGAACAAGAGCAAAAAAAAAAATTAGAGAAACCCCAATAAATAACCACACTTTGTTTTCAAAAAGGAAATGTCAGTCAATGGACTTTGGATGACAGAAAGTAGTTCATCTCTATATATGCTATACAGTGCAAATTTTAAAGTTTGTCTCTAATTATAAGGCTCAACAGCATACATGGTTTTCCTTTGAGTATAAATAGAAATTCTTTAAATCCACCAGCCACATTAAATCACAAACTGATTAATTCATAATTTAATCACTCTTAAAATTCCCACATTGATTTGGAATTTGAACCATTACCATGCAAACTACACCCAAAATTTTTAAAAGACAGAATAGATTCTTTGAATGATGACTCAAAATGAGATTCTGATAAATATTTCTCTAATCATTCACTATTATTGAAATGTAGTTGATTTAATTGAACCTGTAGAAGAGATTGCATTTGCTAATCAAATCTCATCTGTAGATGCTTATTATTCAAAGAAAGCCATATGTATTTTCAAGCATGCCTAATTAAAATAATGCATATAATCTTGAATGTCATTCTTGCTGTTGATTATTGCAAAATGATTCTCATCTTTCTATCGTGTCCCAAACAGAGTGAACATTTTCTTTTTAGAGTTAAGTAAATACAAATTTGAAAACATTAATAACTTTATCAATAGTCTACTGAATATTGTATCTGGATATTAGACATAAACATTAAAATTTAACCTCAGGGTAGAATTTATAAAGGAATCCACAGTAACATTGAAAATAATTCTGGTTTGTATTCATTCTTGAACATAAAAAAGTAACTGAAAGTGAATTTTTTCTAATCAAGTACATATATTTAAAGCCTTTCTAGCAAGTGCAACTATAAGAATATGTTTTAAAAGTGTATCTGAGCCGGGCGGTGGTGGCGCACGCCTTTAATCCCAGCAGTCGGGAGGCAGAACCAGGCGGATTTCTGTGAGTTCAAGGCCAGCCTGGGCTACCAAGTGAGTTCCAGGAAAGGCGCAAAGCTACACAGAGAAACCATGTCTCGAAAAAACAAAACAAAAAAAAAGAAGAACTATTTTCATGACATTGGGCTTATGGGTATATCTACTATTCCTTTCTATTTTCTTGTCCTACTCTCCTTTCAATATATAAATGAAATGCCTGGAAGACAGGTCTCATCTCTCTCCCCTAGACTCCTTTTTCCACCTCTGCATCTATCAATTATCTGTCTCACACTTAATTGAACATCCCTTCCTACTCTCTATGTCCTATCACTACTAGAACATATTTAGGCCTCTCCTTATTTCAAAAATAAATGATTGGTAATAAACTAATACTTTTATGTGAAAGAGTGAGCAGAATTAATCCCTTTGTCTCATTCATACCCATAGTAGGCCCCAACTTCTTGAAAATATACTCACAACCATGGCTCACTTCACATCCCAGTCTTCCTCAGACAGTGCACTATCATATACTGTCACCAGTTTGATCAAGAATACGATGGCCTATGTTTTTTAAACCCAATAACCCCTTAGGATACCTTAGTATCCTCATTAGATAACTGTTTTTCAGTTTCATTTGTAATAAATTTAATTTGAAATGCTAACACTTCCCTGAACAATTTCTCTGAATAATTCTATTTAGTACTGTCATTTCAAGTAATATACAAAAATAAAAAGTACCAGGTCCACTACTTCAAACACAATTCTATGTGTTCGTGTTCAAATAAATATATAACTGCCTGATAGAGATGTCCACTGGGCACAGAGGGCTTGATACATACAGAAAACTACATCAACAATTAAATGTTTGATTTTACTCTGTACACATTTAAGCCACACTGTCTGTTGCTAATTATCTTTGTTCACCTAACTGTGATACTTTACTGTTATCTCATTCCAGCACTAGATGTCCGTGGATTTTTTTCTTCCTATTTCTATTGCATTTAAGGGGCATACAGAGTGAAATGATCTTAGTTATACATTTCTATATCCATATTGTCACAGACTATGTCATGTGGTCACTTCTGTAAACCAATTAAATTGAAAGTAAGACAATTACCTAAAAATATTTTGAAGTAGAGACTATATTATTGAGTTAAATATTATCCTAAGGAGCACTATGTATGGTATTTTCTATCTTCAAAGTGGTCCTGGGCATCATGAAAGAATGTCGGTTGGCTCCTGTGAGACCGGAGGCCCCTGAGTAGGATTTGCTATCTCATTAGGGTTTAAGTTGGATAGAAGTTATTCCAAGAACTCAAATTTCTCAGTGTTAATGTTACACTTGACTAGACTATAAAACCTTCAGGCAAACATTTTTAAAGTTGAACAATATGCATTCATCTACAATGGGTGAAGCTGAGATTCACAAAGCCATCTGTTTATATCAGCAGTTTCTGTATTTGCTCCATGGCTACAGTCTTAACACACCTTCTTCCCATCTTATTTTTTTATTCACTCATTACATAAGTTTGGAGAGAGTTTAAAGAGTAACAGACGTGTTTTAGAGTACTCAAAGCTAAATTTTTGCTTTCTGACTCTGACTACAGAGGAGAGGGTATAAGGTTGTTGATTTAAGTACTTTAGTCAGTTTTCAATGAACATGTAACAAGTTTACTATCAACTTTGGTATGATTCATGCTACCCTCACCTACTAGCTTTTGCAGGAACACAACCATATCTATTCCCTGACATATAGTCTATTAGCTTCTGTGACAGTGGTGTCAGATTATTTTAGGAAACATGGTCTACAAAGACAAAGTAGTAATAATCTGGGTATTGTCTAGATCAATGACTGTAGTCTTTCAATAAAGTAAGTGTTACTATTACTTTTAATGATCAAAATTATGAAAAAATTATTTCCTTTGTGTTATAACATCTTATCTCAACACTTCTAACCAATAAAACTATAACAATGAAAATTTTTTCTTATATATAGTGTTATACATATATAGTCAAGTAACAAATGTTTCTTTCAGCAACAAAAACCATATATAATATAAGCTGAGAAATTGAATATGATTTTGATTATGAGGCTTGCAGACAAGGCTTGATTGTCTCTATAAAATTCGCCTCACTTTTCACCTTTGATCAATAAACCTATTCTATAAATAATAGGAATTCCTCACTCACAAATTTTCTTCCAAGATCCCATCCTTATAAAAAGTGGATATATATTGATGACTTGATTGCTCCAAATTTACAGATATGGCTAGAATAGTTTCAGCAAGATATTATCTCTCTTCTCGGTGAATAGACCTTCAAAGACTAGTATTTTCCAGCTCAGCAAGTACAATTAAATGTACAACCTGCTTTCTTTGTCAATGAACTGTTTATGTGAAAAGACATCATGACCACAGCAAATCTTATACAAGAAAGAATTTACTTGGGGTTTGCTGACATTCAGGGGTTTAGTCGTTGTGGTGGGAAGCATAGTGACACTCAGGTGGACATGGTGCTGGAGAGGTAGCTGAGAGTTCTATATCCAGATTGGTAAGCATCAGGAAGAGAGAGTCACTGGACCTAGCTTGAGCGTTTGAGAGCTCAAAGCCCAACGTCAGTGATACACTTCCTCCAACAAGACCACACCTCTAGTAGTGCCACTCCCTAGTAACCAAGCATTCAAATCTTTGAGCCAATGGGGACCAAATTCATTCAAACCACCACACCTGTATTAAAATGTAAATGTGTTCTAGAACTTTTTTTGGTCAACAATTTCAATTTTAAAATGTATAGCTTCTTGGAATTTTGGGATATAATGTGACAATGTAAGACACTAATCCATCGGTAAATATGGCTTCTTGATATGCTTGAAACCCCAAATAATTTAAGTAAGAAAGTAAAACTTTAGGGTCAGGAAGCCTGTCTTTGTCTTTTAGGATAATATGTATCTTCCTAGTTATTCTCGGTGGATTCTGTATGTTAGAGAGAGTGTAATTTATTACTCATGTTTTCTCTAGGCACTGTCATTCCATAAATTTAGAGTTCAAAAGGTTTTGTACAATTTATTTATATATGTGAGCATGGACATAAGTGTACATATGCATGTATGTGAATGTGTATATTTAATTTGAAAGTACCCCTTTACTTCATTTTCCACAGTATATCTACATTCCTGCCTCCACTGGTGTTCAGTTCAGTATCTGGCCTTGTTTTCATCTTCCCACTGCATTCATCCATGAGAAGGTAAGTTGGACGTGAGTCTGGCCTAGGTCCACAGTTTAGACTATAGTCTAAACTTTCCACTAGTCACCTGACTTAGGACCATTTATTTACAATTTTATTTTTTATTGATTGTTTTAATTATTAAGAAATTTTCTATTCATTTTACATACCAACCACAGACACCCCTCTCTTCCCTCCTCCCACCTTCCAGCCTTTCCCCACAACCCAACCCCCATCCCTACCTCCTCCAAGGCAAGGCCTCCCATGAGGAGTCAGCCTAGCCTAGTACATTCAGTTGAGGCAGGTCCAAGCCCCTCCCCCTGACCCAAGGCTGTATAAGGTGTCCCACCATAGGCACTGGGCTTCAAAAGGCCTGCTTATGCACCAGGGATAGATCCTGATCTCACTGCCAGGGGCCCCTTAAGCAGATGAAGCTACACAACTGCCTTGCCTATGCAGAGGGCCTAGTCCAGTCCCATGGAGGTTCCACAGCTATTGATGTTCATGAGTTCCCACTAGTTTGGTTTGTTTGTCTCTGTAGGTTTTCCCATCATGATCTTGATGTCCCCTGCTCATAGAATCTCTCTTTCCCTCTCTTTAACTTGCCTCCTGGAGCTCAGCCTGGTGTTTGGCTGTGGATCTGTGCATCTGCTTCCATCAGTTACTAGATAAGGCTCTATGATGACAGTTAGGTTATTCACCAATCTGATTACCAGAGTAGGCCAGTTCAGGTATCTTCTCCACTATTGCTAGTCATCTAAGGTGGGGTCATCCTTGTTGATCCCTGGGAACTTCCCTAGTACCCTGTTTCTCCCTATCCCCGTGATGTCTCCTATGGTGATATTTTATTTGTACTGAAATGTGATTTTAATTTTATGTTAATAAATAAAGTTGCCCTGGGGTCAGAGCTATTAGAGCCATAGCAAGAGTGTGATGGTTAGAAGAGCTAGGTAGATTTCTGTGTGTTTAGGGATACAGCCAGTATTGGAGACATACGCCTTTAAGACCTGGAGGGCGGTACTTACAGGCAGTGATGAGGCAGTCATGTGGTTGGGTTTACAACCAATGAGAAGGCAGAACAGAAAGACTATTTAAGCACAGACAAACAGGAAGTAGCTCTCTCTCGGGGAAGCTAGGAGCACTGCAGGAGGTAAAATTTTTATCTCTGAGCTCTGACCTCTTGGCTTTCTCTTTTACATTGGCTCTGTGTTTCTTATTTTAATAAGACAATTGGTTACATCTACAGTCTCCCTTTATTTTTATCTTAATTTCTGATTCATTGTATTTTAAAAATGAATGAATATATAACTCATATAACAGCTATGAGCATCCTAATAAAAAAAGAAAACATTTATCAACAGAAAAGATACCGATATTCCTCAGCAGAAATGATGAAGAATTCTCTTTAACTCTCTGAGATGGGGGTGCTCTTGTTTTCTTGGTGTCCATGTTCACCAGAGATACAGGCTTCCACATGTTTCATCATGGAGAAATCATAGTCTACCCACAGGACCCAACCTGAAGGACAGATTGTAGGACTCATTCAGATTTTATATCTGTATTAACAGGCAAATCTCTGTCCAAACAAGCAAAAAAAAAATGTGTGCATATTTGGGAATCCTTGAAGTTATCAAAACATCCAATTTTAAAGAGAGCCTAAAATGGGGCAGACCATGCCGCTGTATGAGGAGAGGTACTCTTTTTTTTTAATTTAATTTAATTTTATTTTACAATACCATTCAGTTCTACATAACAGCCACAGATTCCCTTGTTCTTCCCCTTCCTGCCCCCCTCCCCTTCCCCCCAGCCCACCCCCCATTCCCACCTCCTCCAGGGCAAAGCCTCCCCCAAGGACTGAGATCGACCTGGTAGACTCAGTCCAGGCAGGTCCAGTCCCCTCCTCCCAGATTGAGCCGAGCGTCTTTGTATAAGTCCCAGGTTTCAAACAGCTAACTCATGCAATAAGCCCAGGATCTGGGACCACTGCCTAGATGCCTCCCAAACAAATCAAGCCAATCAACTGTCTCACCTTTTCAGAGGGCCTGATCCAGTTGGGGGCCCCTCAGCCTTTGGTTCATAGTTCACGTGTTTCCATTCGTTTGGCTATTTGTCCCTGTGCTTTATCCAACCTTGGTTTCAACAATTCTCGCTCATATAAACTCTCCTCTTTCTCGCTAATTAGACTCCTGGCGCTCCAATTGGGGCTGAGCCATGGATGTCTCCATCCAGATTCCTCAGTCCTTGGATGGGGTTTCTGGCACAACTATTAGGGTGTTTGGCCATCCCATCACTAGAGTAGGTCAGACATGAGGATCGCCCAGTGATGGAGAAATGGCTGAGATCTTCATGAACAACCTGGACTTGAGTGGGAGCAATGAAGGGCAAGGGTCAAGGGAAAGAGTGCGGGAGATCCCACCTGGATCAAGAACAGAGAGGGAGAACAAGGAATAGGAGACCATGATAAATGAAGACCACATGAGAAAAGGAACAAACAAAGTGCTAAAGAGGCCCACAGAAATCCACAAAGATACCCCCACAAAAGACTGCTGGCAATAGTCGAGAGACAGCCGGTACTCTTTATATAGCTGCAACATCATAGTCTCTCTGCAAGGGTCTAGGCTACTGTTATGAATATATATATGGAAATAAAATATTAAATTCAACAAATACCCTTTAAAAAGAGGAAAGTTAATTTTTTAAAAAAGTTTGTATGTATCTTTTAAAGAGCCAGTTAAGCCTCTTGTCATCTTTAAGAGAAATGCTTTTCTACATGACCTAGGAAGTATTTTCTTTTAAATATGGTCTTATAAAATGATAAAGCTCTTCCTTATCATTCAGTCTTTGGTGGAGCTACAAATATAACTTCCAAGTAGCCTTGCTTTATTGCAAAAATACTTGTAATAAATAGATCAACTAACTCACTTTCTGTATGGACAAAAATCAGCTGGCTAACACATTGGTCATTGCATGTAAATTTATGATGAACTCTGTATGTATTAAGTATTTTCACATAAAAAGTAATAAAAAAACTTGTCTATAATACTGGATAGAATATGGACATATACTCACAGCTAAAATTTTAGTTTAAAAAGTAAGAAAAGGCATAGTCCCTTAAAAACTAATCATAATTCCCACCTATAGGGGACTGTCCAGTTCCTCCTCAGACTAAAAAAGAATGACACCTGTCAGATCTACTGCAGCTCAGGGACATCTGGATAGTGTGATGGACCTCCTGCTGTATTCTAGAATCACAGTACTTGTTCTCAAGGTTTGCTGAGTCACCTGCAAAATAAATTTCTCTCTTTTTAAAATTCATTATATGCTCAGATGCATGGAAAAATGAGAATTCAAGAGGGCTTTCAATCTAAAGCTATATCCAAAAGAAATGGTCTGAGAGATGGTACACACTGACTGAGCATGGTTCTAAACTTATGTTAGCGCTCTAATGGAAGAACGCTTTCCTAAAATTTCAAAGACTATTTGGTAATGGAATTAAGTGTAATTAGAATAATTTATTCAGTAGCAGGTAAAACAAATTGAATATATTATAGAAGGTATTTACTAGCATGCCAGTGAATTTCCTGCCTCCTCCGAGTGATGAGAAAGATCAACCATTTGATCAATAACTTTCCATTCAGCTTTCTTTGGTGAATTTCTTCTCAGAGTCAAGCACATGTTGTGAGGCTTTACTGCTTAGACTCAATCTCTCCTCTCCCAGAGGGTTTTTTTCTGGTGTCAGGCTCACTAACACATATTTAGCTGCTATATGGAGGGTTGTAGTCACCTGAAATAGACAGAAGGGTGCTGCTTCTCATGGTCATGGAGAACATCTGGATTCTTAACGGGTTTGGTTCTAAAATTAGGAACATTTTGATAGCATATATAAGAACCTCACACAGGCAGGAAACAGTTCTATTATATGTCTTATAATGGGCTGTGACTGTGATGCAAAGGTCCATTCATTGGGTATTTTTAAGATACTGCTATCTTTTTTCTTTTTATCCAAGTATGCTTTGTTGTTCTCTAACTTTGTGGGCAACAATTCTGTTTTAGATCCTTTCATGTCTACCATAAAACAGAGTGACTCTCCCATAGCCAGCTTAAAGATGCTTCGATTGAGTGACTGCAACACAAGTAAAATCAACACTTTTAGGAGGATGCACTTTGAAAGAGACCCTACGGTGATCTTGGCAGACTCATGGGCCAGAATTC
Source organism: Peromyscus maniculatus bairdii (assembly GCF_049852395.1). Taxonomy (NCBI): domain Eukaryota; kingdom Metazoa; phylum Chordata; class Mammalia; order Rodentia; family Cricetidae; genus Peromyscus; species Peromyscus maniculatus. Next base: position 16,582,683 of record NC_134857.1, on the reverse strand, counting down.
CTTTGAAGGATACACGGGCAGATTCTTATTTTTGAATCACACACTGTCCTGAGTGTTTTACAACCTGCACAGAGGAAACACCAAAACCTTAGCTCCAGACTTCGAGAAATGACTGTTAGCGCAGATTGCAAGATTAGCCTCATGTTTCTTTTCATTAATGTTGCTTCATAGGATCATTTGTTATCAGGCTAAATGTTAGAACCAGCATGTTTGACTTGTTCATAATTTATTTTCTCAAGAAAAAGAACTGCTGAGGACACCGTAAATAAACATTGGAATTTAGAGATTCTGAACTATTGAACTGAATCCATTAGTTCTCATGACAAACTAAGTCCATTATTCAGGAAGTTAAAAATCTGGATAAATTAGTGCTGTACTCATCTAGTGTCTAAGAGTGGAAACAGAATAAAAGTGAACTGCATTCAACTTTACAGAAAACAACAGGAAAATGAGTAGTTATTGTTACATAAATAGAAAAGGTAATTCAATTACAACGCCATTAAGCATGTTTAAAAAAAAAATGTAAGACAAACAGAAATGTTTCAAGAAAAGTTGTACTTAAGAATTACTTCACTGTCCTTTAGCAGCAAGCACAGCCGTTAATGCCACACTACAATAGCCTGTAGAATGAACTGTCTGATCCTGATATGTTTTCATTTTCCTTGACTCAGCTAACATGGTGGAATCATAGCCAATTAGCCATTTGGTACCATTTTTGTCCTGTGTCCGTGAGTTCATTCTTTCTAGGGAAGCTGTGACATTTCTGGGTAAATGTATATAAAATCAGTTTCAGGTTTGCATGCACATATGGGCAGACAAGAGCGGTACATCTGTAGTGAGAGACAGAATATACAAATAGAGAATGACCAGACCTATGTTAAAGTAGAACTCTGGGGCCAGAGATATGCAGAGGACTCAAGTTAGGTCCCAGTGCCCAGGTCAGGTGGCTCACTACAGCCTGAGTATCCATCTCCGAGGGGATCCAAAACCTCTGGCCTCCACATGCACATATCCACAAACAGATACATACATATGATTAAAAAAATAAAATAAAACATAGAGCTCTGATTTATGATCAGCAACAACAACAATGCCAAGCCCAAACCTATGCAGCCATCAAGAGAAAGCAGACAGACTCATTAGAAGACAGCTTCTTGAATTTCCATGCCCTGGTTCCAATCAGAAATATGTTATCTGACCTACTTAAGATACTCTACTTCTACTACTGTGCATAGTTTTCTGAAATCCTTAGGCCCCAACAATTTTATATATATATATATATATATATATATATATATATATATACACATATATTCTTTTTCCTAAAAACCTATCAAAATATTTATCTGCCTTTGAGTCTCTGCCAAAGCAAGCTATGGTGACCAGCTCCCAAGTAAAAGTTCTGGATAGACAGCCTTTATTTCTCATCTGATTAGTCGTTACCAATATTATATCAAATTATATCATCCTAAGACTCTACTATGCCTTCCTTTTATGTGTTTGACTGACTGTTAGACTGACAGAACATATATCAGGACCTAATACCAAGAAACTCTATTTTTCCCACATACTTTTCCAAGATAAATATACATGTCACATATTATGGTGGGTTTTGACATCAAATTCCTACAACAGCGTAAGGAGCCTTCTGTGAAGAAGTGTTCTGTTTATCTTGATTGGTGTGGGAAGCCCTCTGCCAGTAGTACCTTCAGGTGACAGCCCAGATAAAGAGTGTATCTGGAGGAAGATGATCTGGTCTTTTCCTCACCTAGCAGTCCCTTTTGCCACTGAGTTGATTTGCTCTGTTATTATTGCTGATGCTGATTCATTCCCTCATAGCAGAATCAGCATTTCCAAGCTTTCATCCTGGAATAGGATCCATTACCAGAAACAGCCAGCATTGTGGACTAGGTAATTACACACTACAAGTCATCACTTCCCTGTGAAAGCAGCTATTCTACCACTACTCTGCCTTTTGAAGCACCCAGACTCAAGGACAAGTACCAGGTTCTCAGCTTCTCATTACTTCATAGATCACTTAATAAGTTTACAAACAAATGCACACACACACACACACACACACACACACACACACACACACACAAACACACAAACACACAAGACACACGCACTCACACACATATATATATGCATACACACATGAACACACATAGAGGTACACACACATACACATATACATACACCCACAGACACATACACACATACATATAAACACACAAGACACATACACACACTCACACACATACACACACACTCACACACATAGAGGTACAGACACATACACATATGCACACACATACACACATATATATACAAACATACACACACATACACATGTATTCATCCCCTTAATTCTGCCCATGTTATATATATATAATATATATTTAATTATACCTAACTAGAATTCAATTACATATGGAAATCTAAATAAGAGTAAGTTCAGAAGGGATGCTGAAAGACTGAAGTTTATTTTTCAACACTTTCAATCCTGTCTTCATCTGGTATGTCAGGAGAGTAAGCTACTTTTCAGGGAAGCTCTAAATTCCAATGATCCCTTCCTTTCTCTAACAGACTTCATATAGCCTCCTGTAAATATTTTGTCTCATACAAGTTCTTTTCAAATGTCATGTATATGGGAAATCTCATGTTTATTGCAAAGACTAAAAAGAAGTTTAACACAAGCATCTTCCAGCAATGGTTTCAGGACAGACTGTAACTTTTGTGGCTCAACTCTGAATACCTCGTGCTGAAGGAACAGCTGACTTTCAATTACAGTTTCTACAGTTGTCTTCTGAAGTTGCAAGGCTTTGTGATCTGGAGTTTTATTCTAGAAGATACTGAGGTTTTTCTGCTCTCATCTTTTGCCATCCTCATGACAATACTGACCCTTTTCCATTTATTTTAGTCAGTTGTCTCAATTTCATCAGGGAAAAACTTACCACTTGGCATTTTTTCAAATCCAATCTTTTTTTTAACATACAACTAACCTAAAATTGGATAGATGTAATTCAAACTCAGGATATTTATAATCAAAGTCTCCACAGGAACCTTTGCTACAAGAGTACAGGGATTGCAAATTCAGAGGAAATAAATTCTTTTGGGTACAATTACTATGATAAATTTTATGTTTAAAAACAAGAAGAAATCACAAAAGTTCATTATTTCTGGCATTTTAGGTGGGCTAAGGAAATGCCTTAGGCTTCCATTAATTCTTTGGATGGCTTGTCCTCTGACATTACAAGTTACCATTGTTTAAAATGTCTTGAAAGTAGGTTTGAAAGGATTTGACATTTATCAATAATTTAGAACTCCCTATTATAATAATGACTAAGCTGAGAATAAAATCATATGATGCATGTTATAGCATCTGAAAATATATTTCTAATAGTCAATCAGTAGCAGATATATGTTCACTGATGTCTTTATCTTTGTGTGTATGTGCGTGAACAACAACACACAAACACACACACAGGTATGCATCTTATAGCCTACTTAACTCATGGCTATTTCATAAGTACTAGAATAGTCCTTATTGTCATAGGCCAATGTTAAGGAAAATCAGTTTCATGGCAGATAATTTCAAGGACAGTGAATTTTTGGCTTTTCAAGTAGAAATGAAGGGTAGAGGGCTAGAGAGATACAGGTACCAAGGCACTGAATATAATCTCAGTAGGAGGCTACAGACACATTCCTCAACCAATAGGTGGCATTCCATCTTGTTCTAGGAGGAACACCAACAATCTAAGAGTAACTGAGTGTTTATGATATATATTAGCATATACAAGACAAAAGGATGTACCAAAAAAAACCCATTTTTTTTTATGATAGTTAATTGTCAGCATATCAGGATCTAGAATCATATAGGTTACAAACTTCAGTGTGTGTCCTTGAGGAGTTTTCTAGATTTGGTTAACTGATCTGCCAGGACCCCCTTAAACTGTAGGAGGCACCACTTTATCAGCTGGGGTCCAAGACAACTAAAAGTAGAAAGGGAGTTGAACACTGTACTTCCAGACTGCGTATGCAACTAGACCAGCTGCCTAAGTTTTCTTGACTGCAAAATTATCCTGTTTTGTGCACCATGTTCTTTCTTTTTTTTTTTTTCATTTCTTTTGGTTTTATGAGATAATATTTCTCTGTGTAAGAACCCTGGCTGTCCTGGAACTCACTTTGTAGATCAAGCTGGCCTTGAACTCATAGAGATCAGCCTGCCTCTGTTTCCTGAATGCTAGAATTAAAAGCAAGCACCACCATGCCGGTGTGCACTGTGTACTTAAACTACAAGCCAGAACAAACCCTTTGTTCCTTCACCATTTTTTTTTTTTTTGCTGCAGCAAGGAGAAAAGTAATGAATAACTCTCTTTGTCCTTGATTCCTGCTACCTACCCTTTGTATGGATGAACAGAAGAGAAAATCACATCAGACAAAACGTGTATGTAATGCTTTCTGTTAGCATTTTCTGTTCTGGATGTTTTTCCCAAGACTTGAGATTTAACACTCAAATCACTTGTTACATTATTAGAGTGAACCCTGCATCCCCACCTCCCTTCACAGATACAAAGCTGCTTAAGAAGGGTCTATGTCACAATGTCTGGCCCCTTCTACTCATGGCACCAGACAGAATGCTTTCCATATGGTAGGTGCCCATTAGTTCATTCTTTGGAATGATGGCGGTAATATTTTTTTAACTGGAAAGATGAGGAAACAAGCAGTTTTTCCAAGGATGTTGGGGATGATCTTGATATTTACCAGGTTGCTGAAAAATGTGTTGCTTTACTCCCCTCCCTTCAGAGTCAAACATGCAAAGTGAGGATCAAAATTTCAGGCCAGCACCAACTCATTTGTTTTCTGTTTCGAATCCCCAGTGAGATGGCCAGTTACTTCTTTCCTCTTCTTATTTTGAATTTTTTTAAGTTAGGCTTGCATTGCCATTTTAATTTCAGTGGGGACAGCCAGGATAATTGCTACTAATAAGTATACCACCACCTAGAGAGTCATGGGTACTAACATTATTAAGTTTAATGATTACAAATCTGAGACCATAACTGTTTATTCCTCAAAGGATAGATCCCAAAATATCTCCTGGACACTTAAGCCTATTTTCAGATGCATTATGCCATTCTAATGGAATATTTAAAAAACTGTTTAAACTATTTGTTTGGTAAGGTTGCCTGAAATAAGAAGTAGGTTTCATTCATTACAGCAGCTTTGATTCTAAAAGAAGAAACAACACTAATTGCCCCCGTGCAGACAAAGAGGGTGGCAGTTCTACACAGCTCAGCATATGTCCCTAGACTGAGATGTGCTTCCCTTCCTCCAGTTTTCTGTCAAGCATTCCTGTGAAAATCACTGCAACGGATGCTGAAAAGCAACTCCAACCACAGAATTGCAAGGCAGAGTCTACAACTTGAGAGTGTTTTGAGGAAAGACGTGGGAAAACAGCAAACTCCCTATTCAAAGTCGAAAAGGATCTTGTTGGAAATCATGGTTTACGTATAATTGAAAAAAAAAATCACTCTACATAAAATTGCAAGTGTGTGTTGTAGAAAAACGCCCAATTATCCCAGGGATTGGAGTTTTTCAGGCGTCTCTGTATGTCACCACAAGCACGTCAAATTAGGTGATGCAAGCACAACAAGACACAGCAAGTCAAGCAGCGGCAACATTGAAACTGCTCGTTAAGGACTGAGCATGACATCTAATTTTATGTTTGCCAATTACATTGTTGAAAGCCCCTAGATGCTTCAACACCAAGCAGCTGGGAGAGCTTATTGGTGGATTAAACGATTTACCCTACCTGGAGTTCAGGTTTGTTTTGTTTGGGGTTTTAATCCATGTGTGTTTGTATTTTGTGTTCTTTGTGTGTTTATGGGTTTGAGTAAAGGCACCCCGGTGTGTGCACCGAGTGCAGAGGACAACCTTGGGTGTCAGTCCCACCTCCCATCTTAAGACAATCCTCTGTTGGTCGCCCCTGCATAAAGCAGGCTAGCTCACAAACTTCCGGTGAGCATCCTGACTCTTTCCTGTCTTACCATAAGAGGCCTGGATTGTACACAACAACCTGATGTTTACAAGTGTTCTGGGAATATTAACGGAAGTTTTCATGCTTGTCTGGCAGAGGAGTTCACTGAGTCATCTCCCCATCCTCATTTCTGGTTTCATCTTTCTAGGGATAGGACTGGTGAGGTGGAATATTAAAGAGCATCATTACTTGAAAAAATAAAGCAGTAAGAATGAAGAACTCAGAGATGACACCAAAAAAGACGGCCTAAAGCCAGAATTCCCACTTTCTAATTTTAATACCAACACCATAAAGACTCCTGGGGGATCTTTCTCCTCATCTCAGTACTGATTCCTCCCTGACCTCCACAAAACCATTATTGCACTGTAAATAGGAAACATAGAGTAGTTATGGGCCAGAGCACCTGCATCATTTGTTGGTGATGACGGTTGCCCTGAATTAGTTTTCAAGAGGCTGACTAAAATGAACAACTCCAACCTATATCCCATATTCTTATATCACTCTGTGATTTCTTTATGCTAAAAATTAACTATAATTCAATGGTACATTTTCATGTGATTAATAACTGTGTGATTACAATTTTTAGGCATGTTTTCAGTGATAGACGTAAAATCAGTTCATTATTTTACAAGTGGCTGATTGCTTTTAAGAACTAAGCAAAGACAACCAGGCCAATGGGCAAGTGTATACTGCACCACATTTTTATGTGTTTGGAAGAATATTTGGAAATTTTTGAAATAAACAAATTGTTTATTCATGGAAGATGTGGTTTGAATCATTTTCTTTAAATCAATAAGAGAATTTCAAGATAGATATTTCTTTTGTTTTTTTTTTTATCATTTATACATTGTGCATCGTATATACGATTGATGCATTGTGGTGGTATTCTAATTGTACTGAAATGTGATTTTAATTGTATGTTAATAAATAAAGTTGCCCAGGGGTCAGAGCTATTACAGTCATAGATAGAGTGTGGCGGTGGTGGCTCACGCCTTTAATCCCATAGATCTCTGTGTGTTCAGGGATACAGCCAGCATTGGAGACATATGCCTTTAAGACCTGGGGGACTGTACATACAGACAGTGACGAGGCAGTCATGTGTTTGGGTTTACAACCAATGAGAAGGCAGAACAAAAGACTATGAAAAGACGGATAGACAGGAAATAGCTCTCTTTCGGGAAGCTAGGAGCTCGCAGGAGGAAGGGTGATATTTTAGCTCTGAGCTCTGACCTCTCGGCTTTCTCTTTTATATTGGTTCTGTGTTTCTTATTTAATAAGACGGTTGGTTACATCTACAATGCATTTATTTGTTTTTATGGCATCAGGCACTTTCCCTACACCAGGATACTATGGTAGAATATTGTTTATTAAATATAGTTATTAAGTAATTGGTACAAGTACAGCTTCCACAATGTTTACATCATGTGAAGAACATTCAGTTTTGTAAAAGCCTTTAGAAATGAAAGACAATATATGCAACATTATAGGGTAGTAAATAATACATACTGCTTTCTTTGTGAATATGCATAATTTAGTATGTTTATAAAATTATTGTGGCTACTGCACCCAATGTACATTTTTTGACAATGAGCTTAATTTTGCTGCTGTTTTAGTTTTTTACTTACATAAGCATGTATACTAAATAAATGTGGGCTGCTGAGGGAAAGGAAGAGGAAAAGCTTAGGAGACATTTGTGTTCTACACATTTTTACTCTAAGCTTAGTTTCTTAATGAAGTGATTAGTTCCAAGCATTGTATGCACATGATTTTGTGCAAAAGTCAATCAGAAAGTTATTTTATATATCTACAATTTAATGGAAATAGAATGTAAATATATGGACTTTAAATCACATTCTTATTTCTGAAAAGCATAAAGGACAAAACATTTGCAAGAAAACTAAATGTGAAGAAATACTTGTCCATAGCTATGTAAATTCCTTAACACACTTTTTTTTTTTAATTTGTCTTTGAGTTTAAAGCTTCTCTAAGTGTTTGGAAATGACAATACAGACACTATAAACTAATATAGCATCTGAGTGTCATGTAACAGGATGTTTCTTTCCTTTTGGTTTAATTTTGAAGGTAAATTGCCTCGGCATTTTCATTTTATCCTTTTGCATGTAGATATTGTGACAACATGTTGCATGTCATTTCTGGGAAGAGGCAGGTGGTACACACAGAAGGACAGCTGATGCTTTGTGCTCATTTCCAATTTGGTTTTAAAGACAGTGATCACTGAAGCAAGAATCAGAATGACGCTATAGTTACACCTGCCGAGAACCTGCAGTCTATTAACTTGATTTCAAAGTGTATTCTTCCTCCACATTGTAATAAGTTATAAATATCCTGTCATTCTGCTGAGTCTACTTATTTATTTCTAATTTAATTATTTGTGTGTAATTTTGTTTGGAAATGTTAAATTCGAAATCCACAAACTGTTGTTTTGAACCCATATGTGAACATGTATTTTAAAGTGTATGTAGGCCTTTTTTATTTTGGGAAGTTGGGATCATTGGTTTTTGTTTGCGTTGGGATATTTAATCTAGCACAGTACAGGGAGGAGAATGATGGAGACACTACTGTGGGTAAATGGACATTTCTTATGGGACTGGCTTTATTTCACATTCCTTTAAGTCTTGTTGATCAATCAATGCCAACAACTTATTGATCAACAACTATAGTGAATTTCCCAAGACAATATCACATTATAGTCAATGATTTCTCCTTTCCTCATCAAAATATTAACAGCTTATTGAGATTACTATAGCTGCTACAGTTTGAAATTTTAGGTGCATGAGGAGCAGGGGCCTGTAGCATAAATCAGGACACTGGGACATGCTCTCATATGAGACCATTACGGCCAAGTTCCTTCTCTTCAGCCCTCTTTGTTTCTTTAAACAGCATAAAGTTTAATATTGAAAAAGTGCAGCAGAGCACACACAAGAAAAGAAAACATCTTTCCATGTCACTGGTTTAGCCTCCGACTTCAAAGGGCCTCTCTCCAATTCAAGAGTGACACTGAAGATATATGAGCCTATTAAAAAACAATACCTAGTATAACAGGGAGATGCTGAAAGCACCAACGACAAGGGGGGGGGGTAGTCAAAATGTGGCTATCAGTGCTTTTACTTCCATTTGGAACAGTTCTACATAATTAGAAAAGAAATATAAATTTGTGATTCAAAACCGGTAAAATAAATGAAATTGATAATAAATTTTGAAGTTTGGGAAATTCAATGTTGTTTTTAAAAAGTAGTACAAACAGGACAATTTTTGGTAATATCTTTATGCACTGAATTAGTTATTTTCCTAGGACATGAAACTCAATCAGAACAAAGAGAGTGTGTGTGTTTGCATGTGTCTGTTTTTGTCTATGTAGGGGTTGTTTGTGCATGTGTGTTTATATACATATATCTACAGGGAACATGTTTTATGTTTAATTAATGTAAATTATATATATAGTAATTGAGACACATTATAGGAGCTATGGCCGTCTACAAATGTAATGAAAATACATAATACTAAGAAGTGGGCAATGTCTACATGTAAAATCTTTAAGATCAAACTGAACGCCTGAATGTGATGTTGTTCCACTATCTTTCAGAAAGCAAAATTACTGTAATAGTGACACCCATTCCCTCTTAACAATACAATTTCATTTAATACCAATGAACAGAAGACTGATCCTATGTTTGTTTTAATAACACATGTACTAGAGTTTAAGTTTATTAAAAGTGATCAGGAAAGTGGCCCACACCTTTAATTCCAGGACTCAGAAGGCAGAGGTAGGTAGGTCTCTGTGAGCTCAAGGCCAGCCTGGTCTACAGAGCAAGTTCCAGGACAGCCAAGGCAACACAGAGAAACCTTGTCTTGAAAAACAAAACAAAACAAAAATATGCATATAAATAAATAAATAAGATGAATAAATAAATAAATATCATCAGGAAAATGCATTTATCTAAATATTTTACAAAGATAAAATATAATTTAATGATGACCTAGCATCATATTACTACATTAAGTCTGATACCATCAATAGCAAAGGCATTGTCTTCAAAAATATATTTTCTATTACTAAGTAGTCTTCTTTCTAGACAATTACTTATTTTTCAATTTGATATCATTTTAGATTAATCAGAAAGTTAAAGAGAGAGAGCAGAACAGGATGAGTGTGTGGTCCATAAGGACTCTGTTTATCAGGAAGGTGGAAATGGACCCTGCTATAGAACTTCATGATGGTAAGATGGCACTCAGTATCCCAGATGAAAATGAGGCTTATTTTCTGAGTTCTGTCTCATTGACCAGTTGGACTAGAGGGCCAGAATTATACAGCATAAGTTCTCCAGATCTCAAAGGCATTTTGTAGAATTTTTACATTTCAGCAAGTTAGATATTCAGTCCTTCCATTTGCTGAAAATCTCAAAGCTGTTCAGATTATTTCCCACCAAATTTACCATCTGTATTTCTAACAACAGCTGAGGAATGGGCACTGACATCCTCTTGCTGTGGAGCACACACTGAAAGCTAGTAATTCTCTGAATTTGCTCGCCAAAAGATTCTCATGGTGTAAAGATTTAAAACAAAACAATTTCATTCAAAATAAACATTCTATTTTTTAATATGTTTTTTTCTGACTATTTAGAATTGCAGTGGGAAGGGGGCACATGACACTGTGGTAGCTGTATGGTATGACTCAATTTGGCTTGAATTTTAATATTGTAACATGGTATGGATGAAAATGTCATCAGGCACCAAAACTCCTGTGACCATCCATTTCCTCATATATTAAATGCAGATATTAATATTTATTACAGAACTGTTCTAAAGATTAAATATAGGGATGCATGCAATGGACCTAATTCATAGCAGGGACTCAATAAATGTAATTCTTGCCATGTGATTAAAGTACAAGCATAAAGGTGAATTTTAAAGGCACTTTTCGAATCAATAAATGGCTTTCACAAACATGAGGGTAAGGAGCTTGAAAAATTGCCAACATAAGAGAAGTGACATGGAGGCATTTGAGATCTCATAGAAAAAGCAGAGTTTGAAGGCCTGGGTAATGAGTACATAAAATGTTTTTGTACTATTTTTTTTTCATGAAACCAAAACAATAAAAAGAGCTTATTCAATAAAATGCTGCAGATGACACTTTTATATACTCCAAATTATTAATGTAATTAATTCCATTTATCATCCCTTCCTTGCTGAAACTCCAAAGAGATTCTCAGATATCTATTGTCTAAAGTTTTAGAAGCTCACAGAAAGATGTGGCCTCCAGTCAGCCCACTCCCCACATCAGCCTTCTGCATTATTGTGGACTCGCTACCTTCTGCGTTCATTATTCAGTGTTCTTATTCCTCTCTGTAGACCTGTCACATGCATGAAGCAGTATCAATGGAGAGTGGGAGATCAGACAAAATCAAAGGCCACCAACAATTTGGGATGGTCTTTCACTAAGATACTTATACAATCAATAGCTCTTTCTCAAAGTTTCCCTGTGGTAGAGTTCAGAGGCTGATCAGTTTGTCTTCCAGCCCTTAGACAATGTATCTGACCTTCAAGTGCAAAGAATTACGAGATTATAGTTCAAAGGACATTTAGCCCTCTGATGGCACATATTTTACATGCCTCAATCACAAATCCACTTCTATTTAAGTCCAATCTAAGGGACTTGTGAGTTACAATAGGAATTTCAAAATAAAAATTCCCTTAGGTACCATGAGACTGCAGAGTCAAATATTTTATGCTTACTAATGTCATCAACATATCTTCATGTATTTTGTGCTAATTAAACTTCATCCTAAGCAAAGTCTCAGTATATTGAAGTATTCTATTATACTTGCTCATTGCCCTAGGAGCACTTCAAAATGTTTATGTGAAATGTAATTAGGGTTGGGGTTATAGCTAAGTTATAGGTAAGCTATAGCTCTCGCCTCACATGTGTGATTCCATGTGTTCAATATTCACTCCTCATTGCTACACACACATTTATGGATGTAGTGTATGTGTGTGTGTGTGTTTGCATGCATGTATGTATGGGTATATGTGTGTGTACACATGCGTATGTGTTTGCATGTGTGTGTGTGTGTGTGTGTGTGTGTGTGTGTGTGTGTGCGCGCGCGTGCACTGGTACACATGGACCTGCAATCCAATCACCTAGAAGGGAAAGGCAGGGGATTGCTGCATGTTTTCAGCCATCCTGGTCAACCTAGAGAATTCCAGTTAGCCAGGGCTACATAGTGAGATCATATCAAAATTGAAAGGGGAATAAACTTGGGTGGGTCTCACCAGGCACAACCTTGAAAGCTTCACCTGACAGATGTTTGAGGACGCTGTGCACCTTACATCAGGCTGACCACCCAGCTGGCACACTGCAGTATCCCATGGGGATTTTAGCAAAAGACCCAGACCAATGGCTGGTGACACTTCATAATTGTCCTCTTAGCCCAAGTACTTTAGATATATTCATATTTCTTTAGATTCTGGCCAGAGATCCTTTTCAGCTGCCTCACTAACAGAAGGTGGAGATGGAGAAAACACTTTGAAGATATTTTCCTCTTTAAGTAAATACAGCTTCTTTCAAATTCAGAATCCTTTACCCACCACTCTATCCCAGCACCTATAAAGCTGCCTAAGCCTTTGGTCCTGGGCTCCCTTTGCAGTCACATGACCCCATGTCTATATTGATCTATGTGACCCTCACCTGTTAACCATTCCATGAGGAATGAGAACAGAAGTCAACATTTTTCAGTTTTATGTCCTTGCAAATAAGTTGGTGAAGGGTCAAGCATTCCTTGCTGGTTTGTTTCTTTCTTTACCTGGCTTTTCAAACACTGACAGTCTGGCTCTTTATTCCTCAACCACTTTGAGAACTGAGGATGTGTTGTCAGGATGTTCTACAATAATGCTCAATGCATATCTTGTTCTTTCTTTCTTTTTTTTTTTTTTTTTTTTTTTCGAGACAGGGTTTCTCTGTGTAGCTTTGCGCCTTTCCTGGAACTCACTTGGTAGACCAGGCTGGCCTCGAACTCACAGAGATCCGCCTGCCTCTGCCTCCCGACTGCTGGGATTAAAGGCGTGCGCCACCACCGCCCGGCTAATATCTTGTTCTTTTTAAAAGATAAACTATATAGATAATTTAATGAACGGATTTCTAACAATTAAGGAAATATAAACATATGAAGAAAATTAACATGGAGGAAACTATGACTGGAGCCACTTTTATAGTACCCACACAAAGGTATTTATTAATTTTTCATTCTAAGCTAAACAGAATCATTGTTATGGTATTATTTATTCTCCCTCACTTAGTTTGACGTAAGATAAGATGCTAACTTTACAGACTCTGCTTTTGATTCCCTGACAGAGTACTAACTGTCACTTTGAGGATCCCTATTAACCCTTCATAATTCTACGCAAAAAATAGTTAGCTGCACTTAGAAAGAGTTCAGGCTCTAGACTCAGTGCCTTGACTCTTCCTTGGCAGTCATACAGCTCAGAACCAGACAGTGAGCTTCCCATTTCAGACCACTATTGGGAAGACTGCAGAGGGCTACTACACAAACTGCTAAATACTCTCATTACAATCTCTTATATTCCCAAAGCTACATGCATTAACAGTAACACACCAACAGCACATTTGGTCACTCAGTGACGCCATGCCATGCTGCCTCTACTTTCTGTTATTGTTCACAAAGATTTTGGATTTTTTCTTTCTTTTTCTTTTTCTTTTTCTTTTCTTTTCTTTCTTTTTTTTTGTTTTTTTTTTGTTTTGTTTTTTGTTTTTCTGTTTTTTGAGACTGGGTTTCTTTGTGTAGCTTTGTGCCTTTCCTAGAACTCACTCTGTAGCCGAGTCTGGCCTCAAACTCACAGAGATCTGCCTGGTTCTGCCTCAGGAGTGCCAGGATTAAAGGCGTGCACCACTATTACCTGGTGGAAATTTCTATTTTAAAAAGCCTCTAAATAATATGCATGAGAAAGTTTTGTTAATTGATAGTAACATCTCATTTTTAAATACCAACTCTATTTAGTCATCACCTACACTGTTGTGTTAGTCAAACGTTTTTCTAAATTACTAACCAATATTTCCCACATGGCATTCAACATTCCACAGAGCAAATTGTTACTTTAGGAGATTAATAAAAATTTTATACTTTGCTTAGAGTGAATCATTTGTCTGTGACAACCGCCTTCTGTTTGTCACACCTCACAATCTCGTGCTTTAGATAGCTGGCTCAGTACCTAAAGTTGGTTTCCTCCTTTAGTTTTCCCATCGTTTTGGAAATTTTTTATTTGATAAAATGGACATGTCAAAATGCCCTTGACAATAATTATAAGAATAAAAAGTACTATATGAACAATATTGCTACAAAATCAGTAATCAAAGTCACACCAAATTTATCAAAGGAGGTTACTGAAGTAGTAAAGGTTCTGACCACAGGCTTGTATTTTAAGGAGAGCAAAATACTCTTCCAGAATTTATACATGACTCAAAACCCTGAAATACTGCAATTACAGCCGTAAGTGGGGTTAAACATCAGATAATACCTGTAGAAAATGAAAAAGGGGACTTATTCGTTGTGAATTCAATTGAACTATAGCAATTTATAATTATATTATAGTATTTTTTAATCACTTCTGTTTAATTTTGACCTCCCTCTGAAATTGGCCACCCTAGAAGTGAGGACATATTTAAACACAATATTTTGCAAATAGTCATCAGAAAACAGATTTTTTTAAACTTTAAAGAAGTAAATATTGCAAGAATAGCCTCTTAAATTAGTTATATAAATCTTCATGACAGAAATAATATAAACCTGAGCTTAAATGCATTACTTAATGTTAGATTTTAATACTTTGCTTTAAATAGCATTTAATATATATATATATATATATATATATATATATATATATATATGTGTGTGTGTGTGTGTGTGTATGTATATGGAAATAGCCACTAATATTCACAGCAGGGAAGTTTCATTAAAGCATATAATTAAAAATTCTCTTTACTTGCATATTGTTAAATTTAATTAATTTTCTCTTTTTAAATATTTGAATATTTTAATGACCAATCACCAATGGAAAATTTGTCTTCTACAAGCAAATTTTATCAGTGTCTCTATTATAATTTATAAAATTGTCTTTATTTAAAAGTTGAAATGAAGGAATAAAGTTTACTAGGATAATTGACAATACACTGACATTAAAGAATGCATGCAAATTTCATTATGGAATTTGTTCACTGTTACTTGGTAGTAGCTATGCTTCTTTTATTCCCACAACTGCTATTTATTTATTATAGCTTGACCTTGATGAAAGTGCCTTTTGTCTATCTTCAGTAAGACTCAGGAACAACACAGACTGGCTAATCTAGCCAGTGAACTCCAGGGCTCACCCTTCCCACCTCCTCAGAATTGCTGTTACAGATGCACATTGCATTGCTACACAACACCATTAGATCAGTGTGCGGCTTTGACCTCCTCATGCTTACACTGTGACATGGCCAACACTGTGCTCACTAGCTATTTCATCAGTCGAGTTTAAAAAATAAAAAATATTTAATAGTATGTCTTTATTTCTCAATGCTGTATGTGAAGTTCTTCAGTGCTAGTCTCCAGGTCACTAAATTCTTTCTGCAACTCTTGCTAGTCCTTGCTAGTCAAAAGTTACTATTTTCATTCTAATTAAATGGGCATTTTCTTTTCCTATCTGTATTTTTAATCTATTTACCTGAATAAAAATGCATATTATTAAAGTCCATAACAATTTTTCTTAAAAACAATTACTATTCTAAATTATTTTATCTCCTTTATTGATAAATTTATTCACATTTAGAGCTTTGTGTTTTCATGTTTAATGTTCTCTTGAGTAAATGTTATTTGTAGTGATTCCTTTCTGGATTTAACAGTCAAAACATATTAGATGCCACATCCCTTGGAGGAAAGTTCTGACTTTTTCACATTATGTCCCTGTCCTGGAAAAATTCAACACTAAGGGAATAGATAACTTGCTTCAGTTATTAACATCTTTGGGATTATGTTTATGGTAAAATACAATTATAAGTAAGTTTGTATGCATGTATTAAGGGCCTTTCAATGAAAATTCATGTGTTTCAATGAAAATTTATATATTTTAGACAAGAAAATTCTTTACTGTAGTTCATTTATCCACTTATTATTATGTTAAGTCAGTCCCAATGAAATTCTAATCATTGCAAAGTGTGCTAGTGGCTTGAAATGCAGCAGATATTTAGCTATACTTAAAAATACTACAAAGAATATGAAAAAGATATTTCCATGAGCCACAGTGAATGCATGAAAGCATTTAGACTTTAAGAATCTGAATGTAACTGCTCAGGGTAATGATTCAGTACTCATTTTGCAAATATTGGGTATCTATCTAAAAACCTTTTGCATATGCAACCCTCAAATTGTAACATATTGAAAATATAAAAACTTGAAATTTAAATATGTTTATATAAGTACTATAAAATGCATTGTTTGGTTATTTCTGATGTACTAAAATAGAATGCTTATAACAGAAGAAATGGAAAGCAGTGAAGAGCAACTTGAAATATGGTGTCCAATAGACCTGAGGACATGGGTCCAGGCTTTGTCTTTCACTTGTGACACACACAGTTCAGCAGTATCTTAACTTTTATGTTCAGTTAACAGGAGGATGATCGTGGCAGGCATTTCATAATAGGAGTAATGGGACCATGCTTGTAAAGCATTTGTGAAGGTTAATATTGCTTTCAACTGGACCTGATCTAGCATCACAAATGTAAACAATGTTCCAGGGCCAACTGCAAGATCTTATCTAGATGAGTTTAGCCTTTGGGCATGCATGCAAGAGATTAGATTGAGTTGTAAACCCCACCTTAACTGTCAACAGCACTGTTCCTCTGGCTAAAATCCTGGGCTGAATAAGAAGAAAACAGATTACAGGCAAGCAGACATTTCTTGGCTTCCTAACTGCAAATGCAAGGTGACCACTTGCTTCCTGCTTCTGGTACTATGATGGCTGTATCTTGAACCCTGACTTAAAGTAAACCCTCCCTTCCTTAAGTTTCTGTTGCCCTTTTTGTCACAGGAATGAGCAAGTAATTCAGATGTCCCTGGAGCTGGGCCAACACTTAAACAATATTTTGAAAAATATATCAAATTAACATACAGTTTGCTTTCCTCTGAAATGTTATATATTTTTATTTCTCTTTTCTCCAGAAATTTTAATATCTATATGTCTTTCTATTGCACTACATCAGTGGTTCTCAACATGTGGATTGTGACCTCTTTGGGAGGGTCACATATCAGATATTCTGCATATCAGAAATTTACATTATGATTCATAACACTAGCAAAATTACAGTTATGAAATAGCAATGAAAATAATTTTATGGTTGGGGGTTACCACAACATGAGGAACTGTATTAAAGGGTTATAGCATTAGGGAGGTTGAGAACCACTGCATTAGACCATGAATTTCTCCTGCAAAGAGATTTTGAATCTTCAATACCCAGCAGTTTCTAGAACAGAAAATAAGTAAAGGGACATGCAATTTCCTTTAGAGTTATCAACAAGGAAAGAATCTTTTCATTGACACAGTAGATATTTCTTATGCAGTCAAAATCACAATTGCACATTTTTATGTGTAGCTGTGAAAGGCATTTCAGAGACACTCAACTATCAAAAGAGCAGAGCTTTCGTGACTGTGATGCTGGGGTTAAAATGCCTCTGAGCCTGGGACATCCTCAAGCAATCGCTGTAAACCTGGCACACTCTGCATTCTTTTAAGATCCACAGAGGTTGTTCCAGTAATGCTAATTTTGTGTAAAAGTAAGGAATTATTTTCCTTTACCATTTTCCCTTTCTTCTTCCATCAGGAGAAATGTGTGTAAAGTCACCCTTTGTTTTCTATTTTATTTCTGCTGTGCTCCTGATTCCTCATCCTGTTCTGACTCATCTGATCTAAGTTCTGAGAAGTTTCTATTGCTGCTTATGTGTTACGCTTTTCACTGAGAAGTCTTTGCTCAAATTAAGTCTCCTAAACTCATGACTTAGGACATCTTCTTGGTAAGAAAATCACTAGTGAATACAGCCTTCTCTCACATCTCAGCAACAGCAGCTCCTGAGGAGCAAATTATACTTCATAATGATTGGCTTCACTCAGGAATATGGTATTCCAATTAAGATCACTGAGAACTTTAGACTTAAACCTTGAGTTACACCAGCAGAAAGTACTAATGTCCTCTGTTCCTATTAATAAACAATTCTGCATCATGGACATTATTTAAAGGTCATGCTCACTGAACCTAGATAATGAAATGCACTTTAGATCTTAAAAGTCATGTTAAAGTACTATAATGTCTTTCTTTTGGAATCATTCATTTGTGAGCCATTAGGCTACACCTCCCCTCCCAGTTTTTCTAATGACAATAGTGTTCTGCCAAGTGCACACCTTTAAAAACAAGACAAATGGTACCAGCAATGCAGTTCAAAGCTCTTCTCAGGCTGACTCTGAAGGCCTCTGCCTATGCCTTCTGTTGTGTTTTCCATTGCAGAATATTACTATGGGATCCTAGGTATGCAATGGACTTTCTCCTGCATTCAGAAAAGCAGGAAAGGTAACAAAATACTTTTTTACACTTTAACCCATTTTTAATAAGTTAAATATCAACTGGAGGCAAAATAGTGTTTCTTGTTTTAAAATGCTCTGTTTAATATTTCCAGTTTTGAAATAAATATATTTGATGGAGACACATGTATGTTCACACACAAACATAAGCATGCACATGCTCACATACAAAGTCATAACCCTTATAGACTACAGATGGGACATACACCTTAAGAAAAATTAAAACAATGCTGCCATTTAATTCTTTAGACCAGTTACCAAGGTCTCTTCAACCCTTCACATCTTAAAAGTTCCCCATAACACCCCTGACAGGCTCAGTCTTTCTGTCAAGTCTAATTTAACTACGAGTATATAAAGATAGCTGAAGACCACCTACTTAGGTGAAGTTGCATCCTAAGGCAATTATTAGAGTAACTCAAGCAGAAAAATTTCCTACTGTGGACAAGATAATGTTTGCTTGAACTACTCAGGTTGGCCATCTATAATAATTAAATCCATTAATTTGTTCTTCACTTTGCTTTCTCTGTGAAGAAACAGACCGGTTTCTATTAAAAATATAATCACAATTCATCTAAAATATTTGCCAGTTTATAAAATACTCTGATTACTTTAAAACAAATTCACACATTTAAGAAACTACATATTCTACAGAACTAGACACAAGTCCCTTGGAGAATTAGAGAAAATAGGAAAATAATCTGTAAACCACAAAAGCTATTTTGCTTTCCACAAACATATTCTTATATATGATTTTCTTATAAAAATCATGTGTAGATATATTTTTCTTTAAATCTGCAAAGGAGACCATTACTTTGCATTTTACAGGACTGGTTACTTTTTTCATAATTATTGAATATAAGTTTTAGTGGCTGTTAAATAATTCTTGTGTGTGTGTGTGTGTGTGTGTGTGTGTGTGTGTGTGTGTGTGTGTGTTCATGTACATGGCTGGTCTACAGCAGGCTGCTTGAATACCCTCATTTTAATATCCTGGTCTTTTTAATCTATCACCAATCATTCGATTTCTATACTTTTAGAGTTTATTTGTTACTTGCTGTGGAATAATCTTTTTGTTCACTGTGAATATGTATTACTCTAATTGGTTAACAAAGAGCTGACTGGCCAATGGCTAGGCAGGTTTTTCAGTTCTGAATTTCCATATACCCAGGTACCCTGTAAATGACATGGACATAATTACAAAAACTAATGTGATTCAAGTTCATGGATGGCCTATTGCTTCACATAGAATAGATAATATTATAGTAGAATAGGTTGTTCTTAGAACATTTATTTATTCTCTCTCTCCCTCTTTCACATCAACCAGCTGTTTCTAGAAGAATAGATGAGCTTTCTTGCATGTGATGCTGCCAACACAGTATCTGATGAACAAGGAAATGCTTAATATCATGAAGTTTATCATTTAGAGTAACCTGAATCTCTGATGATGCTTCTAGGGGATCAAACATGCAGTTCGAGAAAGATGTGGACAAATTCATTACAACACTCAAAAGATAGATCCATATTTAGAATTTAAAAAATCAATCTGAAAACACAAGCTGCCTTATCCTCGATGAAATATAAAATACTGGACATATGATTTCAACCTACATAAAATTATATATCAAGTAAGTAAGACTTGATATGCAAACCCTTAGCTAGAGCAAAACTAGGCTAAAAGACATAAAGATACTTGCTAAAGACCTATCCAGCCATACTCAAATCTATGGTGGCATAATGGAATGAATGAAAACTAACATTCTTCATTGTGTGAGGGTAGAGATTGGTATAGGAAAAATGTATTTTTAAGAGAGGAAATTTTATTTGGGAAGGAAAATAACGCTATTTTATTTATTAAAACCAAAAGATACAATGACCTCATCAGAAAAATTAGAGGAGGCAGATAGCCTGTCATGGGTATTCATGGTGACAAGAGTCAGTAGCCATATGTCTGATTTTTTAATTAATCCAAACATGGAGATTTTCCTTTTCTAATTACTACAGTTATGGATTCCAGAAAGCTAAAAGTAGAAGTAAAATGTGTCATGAATGAATACTTAACACCTTAGAGAATCATATCCCGCTAATTGGGAGAAATGCTCTCAATCCTAACTTAGGCACAGCATGTGCACAGGGTAAATGGAGTGATGAGGTGCTTTCACTTCATTGAGTCAAACAAACAACAAATCTCACATTGCTTCAGTTGTCAAATACTAAGGTCTAGGCTGTCCCAGGAGATGCATAAAACATCATTATTTTTATCAAATACACATAAGAGGTGCATTTATATCTAAGGGAAAGAGAAAATTGTAATAGAGTTTATTTTTATTTCCTTGAGAAAATTCTGATGGGGAGGGGAATCAAAATTGAGGTATAAAATTCTGAAAATTTCTTTAATGGGTACTTTGAAAATGAACGTGGATTTGTTAATTCAAAAATTCAACAATTAATCAAAAGAATAGCAATAGCAGAAGTAAAGGAAAGAATGTTCTAGATATCATGAGGTATGAACTAAGAGCATATTCAAGTCTTCCTAACTATAGACTAACCAGTGACCTTTATTCAGTGCTCACAGGATATTCTCAGTAAAGCTCTAGGAGTGCACAGAGGCATTTAGCCATACTGCCTTCAATGTAATCTGTCATCACTCATGATATCCATCAGAAGATGTGGTGGTCTGAAAGAAAATGGCCCCCATAGGGAGTGGCACTATTAGGAGGTGTGGCCTTGTTGGAGTAGGTATGGCCTTGTTAAAGAAATGTGTCTCTGTAGGGGTGGGTTTTGGGGTCTCCTACACTCAAGCTACACCAGTGTAGTACACAATTGCTTCTGCTGCCTGTGGATCATGATATAGAACTCTCAGCTCCTTCTCCAGCATCATGTCTGTCTTCACACTGCCAAGAAGATAATGGACTCAATCTCTGAACTTGTAAACAAGCCCCAGTTAAATGTTTTCCTTTATAGGAGTTGCCGTAGTCATGGTGTCTCTTCACAGCAATAGAAACCCAAACTAAGACAGAAGGTTTGACAAAATCAGACATAAAGCAATAGTATAGTAACTATGTCGTATCTGTTTTCTATTTAATGAGCTATTTCTCTATAGTCCTTAAACAACTTTTAGGGCTCTGTTTTATACTCTGCTGCATAACCTAATTTCAAAAGAGTATATGCATAGTATTTCTAACCACAATGATTTATTTACATTGACCTGTTTATTTATCTTGGGTGTCTGTGTGGATGTGTGTGGATGCATGCATGCTGTAGTGCATACATAGAGGTAAGAGAACACTTTGTTCCTCCTACCATGTTGGTTCTGAGGATTTAACTCAGGTCATGCAGTTTGGCAGCAAGCACCTGTACTCACTGACCCATCTCTCTAGGAGAGACACCAAGACAAGAAATTTTTAATAGGATAATAATGTTTGGACTTTTGATTATAAATTATTTTATGACTATGATAGACTGTAGATTATAAATGGTCTGAATTCTGAAGCAGGAAAAATGAATAGACTGTCAAAAACATAATGAAATGTTGGTGAGACTCTATAGATGAATTTCTAAATTGTCTTAAAAAACATGAAGCCAAATATAGAGATGAAAACCTTAGAGATCAGAGAAATAGGAAAAGCCACCAGCTAACCTTACTTCACCAGCTCTGTAGCTTCCAAATGTGAGCTACTTCCCGTCTTACCCACGCCTTTATATGCTTTGCTTTTCTGCCCTGTCATTGGCTCTTAGCCCAGCTACCTCGTGTCTCTATGGTTGGTACTGGGATTAAAGGCGTGTGTCACCACACTTGACTCTGTTCCCTAGTATGGCCTTGAACACACAAGAGACCCTGTCTGATAAGTGATCAGATTAAGGTATGTGCTGTCTGACTTTTTTTTACTTAAAATGACTGGCCTTTTCCCCATGATCTCCAGGCAAGCTTTATTTATCAAAACACAAATAAAATATCACCACATTTCAGCACAAATAGAATATCACCACAAGACCCCATAGGTGTAGTTTCTAACTTTTCTAAGCAAAATAATCTCTCAGCAAACTAACCAGCACAACACCAATAGACAAGCTAACACAGAAGAGGGAAAGCTCAGAAGGCCTCAACCCTAGACCAGGAACCATGGGCAACTAAGTCTTCCCAAAGGAGGAGCACAGAAATTGCTCATGAAATATCAAGTGGTCAGGTCTGGAAACAACATAAAAGTAGGATTACTTGAAAAGAAGGTCCTATTTATGTATTTAGGAATACATACACATCTAAACACAAATTTATATGTACACAATTTATGTATATATATATATACATACATATACATGCATATGTACTACACACACACACACACATATATATATATATATATATATATATATATATATTTTTTTTTTTTAAAGAAAAAGTGGCCATGAGTAGGAAAGAGAGCAAGGGTATTATATTAAAGGGTTTATAAGGAGCAAGGGAAGGAGGAAATAATATAATTATGCTATAATCTCAAAAAATTAACAAAATAAAAAAGAAACTAAAATCCAGTTAACTAAATCATTCTAAATAAAACATTCTAAATGAAAAGTAATGATAACAGCAGCAGTAAGGACTAAATCTATTTCAGTAAAAACAATCAAACAATTGAAAAGCATTGCTATATGTAAAATGTATGAATTATTTTATATAAATACATGTATGAAATATATAAATAAAAGTATAAAGTAAGTAAATGTTGGAAATCAGAACCTGAGCATCTGAATATGGTAGATCTGAAGATTTGTTTTTGCATTTTATTTTGTTTTTGAGACAAGTGGTGCCCTGCCTGGAATGTCTTTGCAGGTGAGGATGTGGATAACCTGGTCTAGCTCCTGAGCATCAGGGTTAGCATAAACCACAATTGTGTATATGACACTGGGCATCAGAACCTGGGCTTTATTCATGCTAAGTAACACTGACTACATTACCAGCCCCACAACTATTTTAACACCTTACAAAACAGGAACTTGGTAAGTATAACCTAAAGTTTAAACAGGTAGCAAATACCACAATGAATGCAAGCTTTCAAAATTATTGTACTAACACATTAATTCATTCCTTGGAAGTGAATACAAACCATAATAATGTGAAAGTAAATGTATAAAGTGTAACATGTGAAAACCTTCACTAAATGTAAGTTTTGACTTTCATGCTGGTGGAAATTGTGATGATAAGACACAAGGCCATTTAAGGAAAACAGGTCCATGAGGGGAGGCATTATTTGATGAGAGAACTTGTATATGGAATCTGCCCATGCCTCTCCAACTGGTACCCTTAGAATTGACAGTCTTGTATTTTAGTTGAAATTAATTTAATTTAAATTATCTTAGTAATTGTTCCTTATTCACACAACAATAAAAGTCACTAATACCTTAAATCTAGTTGAAATTTAAGCTCTAATTTTAGCCCTCAAAGTCTATTTCCCCATTTATACATGCCTGTATCCATTCAAAGAACTTGATGGACTAATTAAAGAGCACATTCTTATGACTAATAATGGAGTGGGAAGGTGGTTTTTATGAATAATATATTTGTCCATCTGCTTCATTTTAAATGATCGAGCTTCCCCTTGTTTAACAGTATATTCTCTTAAGTTCCAAATAAGATATTTCTGTGATATGAGAAAAGTGAAGTCTTAATCTCAGAAGGAGCAACTGTACACAAGATCTGCCTGCTTAAAAGACTCAGTGCGTAGGATTGCTGTGGATATCGCTCTGTATAAATAAAATGCTGATTGGCCAGTAGCCAGGCAGGAAGTATAGGCAGGACAAGGAGAGAAGAGAATTCTGGGAAGTGGAGGCTGAGGCAGGGAGACACTGCCAGCCACAGTGAGGAGAAGCAACATGTTAAGATACCGGTAAGCTATGAGCCATGTGGCAACTTACAGATTAATAGAAATGAGTTAATTTAAGATATAAGAACAGTTAGTAAGTAGCCTCCTATGGCCATACAGTTTGTAAGCAATGTAAGCGTCTGTGTGTTTATTTTATAAGTGGGCTGTTGGACTGCTGGGTCTTTGCGGGACCTGGAGAGAAATCTCCAGCTACATGGGATGAAGTGGATATTGATAGAAGAGATTTAATAGGACATAAAGTAGAGATAGAAGAGACATTACAAAGGAGAGATCCCAGCAGGATCAGATAAAAACTACACGTGAAAGAATGCATCTCTAAAACTCATCAACATTGCTCAGAAATGACTAGAATTTGCCTATCAGCATAATTAAGGTAGATGCTTCCAAATAAATCTAAAATTTTAAGAAAATCTGTAATGAGCATAGTTTGCAATTCTGAGAAAGGATGTTTCCAAATCATTATGCTAATTTTGTAAGACTACCATTACTTTAATAAAAATCTATGTGTAGCACAATCACGTCAGTATATCCTACTTTATATGTATTTTGATTAATAAATCCTCCGTGTGCTGCTAAAGGATAAAAATAATAGATTTACAAAGGGTCATTTGGGGATCCATGTCATTTTGATTGGGATTATATTCCCTCCTCTGTTGTTCTACTTCAAACTTCTTTATAAACCCTAACTGACTCTTTTCTGTCACTAGCCAGGTCTTCTGAAGTTCAGATTTTATAATGAGCTCTACAACAGGTTAAACAATTTACTTTGTCTATTTTCTTCTAACCCTGAAAGCCAAGACAAACCCAGCACATTTTCTGCTTTGTGGAGCTGCCTAGTATAAGCAGTCTTGATAAGTGAATTTTCCTTCACCAACACTATCAAATTTATTTTTTCCCTCAATAGAACCCACAGGATGAGAGGGGCAGCTTCCACTTACAGCCAACAACTGCTACAGAAAACCAGCAGAGTAAGGCCAAGTGAGTATTTCTGTGCACAGTTCCTTATCAGGCATTTGGGATCCGTTGTTTCCTAATGGGGTTAAGGTAGAAATGCACCATGGGATGCTTTAACTAAGTGATAAAAACACAGCACATTTCTAGAAATGATTAACTCTTGACTCCAGTTCAAGTTTCAATTCGGCAGCATTTCCTTCCCTCAGCAACTTGTTCTGCAGACTTCAGTAATTAAAGTTGTGTTTAAATACTGAACTATCAGTGTTACAATGGTGGGGAATGATGTCTTTTGGTAACAATTCAATAAAAGAAATCAAGGATTAAAAGTTTACTGCTGTAAAATATTCCCTAGTTTTAAAACATAAGGAAAAATACACACTGCATGATGAGAACATTAAGAGAAGGCAACGTATTTATGTAATGAAAGTTAAACAATTCTACCATTTTTTCAATTATTAACTCCATGAAAACGAAGGGATACATTTAAAATAATTAAAACTGGTCACAGGAAATATGGCTGCAGGGCTGAGTGCCTGCAGTTCCAGCAGACCAGGCAATCAGTCAGCTTAGCTTCATTGAAGGGCCCTGCTCAGAAATGAAGCAAGTGAGGAAGGTACTAAGTTAGGCTCTGGCTTCCACATATATGTGCACACCCATAAATGTCCATACACACACATGTAACCTCTCATACAAATAAATACAGAAGCCTCCTACCCCATTGTATGCCAGGCCATCTCCCCAAAAACCAGGTAAGACACCCCCTTGCCCCACCCAAGCCTGCCCAGCATAACATCAACCTCTTCTCTCCTTGTCACCATATCCTGGCCTACATCCCTGGTGGAAGCCTCCTACTCCACCAAAGGTGAGAAAAGCATCCTGATGCCAAGAGATGATGTTAGCTTCCTGAAAACAAGGCAGAAGCCTCCTACCCCACAAGAAGCCAGTCCAGCATCCTGAACACCTGAAGACCCTGGCCAGATTAGAGGCCACACAGAACTCCAGTCCCTAACTTGGGCAGCAACCCCCTGCTGGACCAGAGTCCAGACATCCAGGCCATCATAAGTCTGGCCCCCAACTCAGGCAGAGACCCTCGCAGTCACAGATGACCCCAGCCAGAACACCATAGAGGAAACAGAAACCAAGGGGAAAAAGACACCCATTCAATAAAAATAAACCCAGAAACTGGCATCTAGACCTATAATCACTCCAAATCCAGATGCCTAAACATCAGGGTAAGATCAGCAACAGGCAGTGCAATATGTCACCACCAGAGCACAGCCATCCCAGTACAGCAAGCCCTGAATATTCTCACACAGCTGAAACACAAGAAAATGGCCTTAAATCCAATCTTATAAAAATGATAGATGTCCTTAAAGAAGTGAAGAAATTATTGAGAAGACAGTGAAAAATTTGCCAGAAATCAAGAAATCCCTTAAAGAATGTCATGAAAGCCAACAAACAAACAAACAACAACAATAACAAAACCCAAAATTCCCAAAAATCAAACAGTTGAAGCATTCATAACTAATAATAAGTCTCCATGTCATGATTTGGGAGCTGGCTTGTGGGACAGAGAAAGCCTGCTATAGCTAATAGTTGAGGACTTCCTGGTGCCGGGCTCTGGATGAGTACTTTTTTTTTTTTTTTTTTTTTTTTTTTTGCATTTCAAGTATTCTTCTATGGTATCTTTTTTTTTTTTAAATACTAAATGCTGTTTATTGAAGGAGGAAGGAGGTCTTAAATACAGGCTTACAGCACAATGGGAGAACCCCGGAGGGCAGAAGTTCGCTACCGATGTTTTACAATCTTGCATATAAGCTATTAATGCCCAATATGCAGGATACACAGACAAGGAACTTCCCTTAAGCACTCAGGAGCGTGGAACCCAGCATGGAATTAGCCTAGGGAGGATATCAAGGTCAAGGTCAGCAAGCAAGGCAACAGTTACCCAAAATGGTGGCCAGGGCCCTATAGCCCCCCAACACACCCCCTTTTACTAAAAAATGAGCTTCTGACTTGGGTTGTGTGGGATGGCAGCAGGTCACCTTACCCATCATGGAGACACCTGTCCAGGCCACACAGAATACCAAATAGATTGGAAAAAAAAGAAAGTTTCCTGGACACATAATAATCAAAGCACTAAACACAGAGAACAAAGAAATAATATTAAAAGCTGCAAAGGAAAAAGACCAAGTAATACATAGATGAAGACCTATTAGAATTATACCCTACTTATCAATGGAGATTCTAAAAGTCAGAAGTGCCTAGACAGATGTGCTGCAGATTCTAAGAGACCTCAGATGTCAGCACAGAATACTACACCCAACAAAACATTTAATCACCATAGATGGAGAAAATAAGATATTTTATGATAAACTCAAATTTAAACTGTATCTATCTACAAATCCAGCCATACAGAGGTTTTAGAAGAAAAACTCAAACCCAGGTGGTTCACTACACCCACAAAAATACAGGAAATAAATAATTTTAACCCAGAATAACCCAAAGAAGGAAAGCGTGCATACACACACACACACACACACACACACACACACACACACACACACACACACACTACCACCACCGCCACCACCAACAACAACAACAAAGAAAAACTCAGAAATTAACAATTACTAGTCATTGATATCTCTCAGTATCAATGGACTCAATTAACCAATAAAAAGACACAGACTAATAGAATGGATAAAAAACAAGACCCACCCTTCTGCTGCATACAAACTACACCTCAATATCAAAGATAGACATTACCTCCAAGTAAAAGATTGGAAAAAGATTTTCGTAGCAAATATCCCCTAGAAGCAAGCTTGTGCAGCTGTTCCACTATCTAACAAAATAGACTTCAAACAAAAATTAATCAAAAGAGATGGGGGAGGACACGTTACACTCATCAAAGGAAAAATCCACCAAGATGAACTTTCAATTCTCAACATCTATGCCCCAAATGCAATGGCACTCACTTTTGTAAAAGAAACATAACTAAATATTAAATCACACATTGACCCTCATACACTGATAGTGGGAGACCTCAATATCCCAATCTCACCAATGGACAGGTCAGGTCACCAAGACAAAACTAAGCAGAGAAATAATGGAGTTAAGAGATTTTATGAACCAAATGGACCTAACAGAACATTTCAACAGAACATTTCACCTAAACACAAAGGAATACACTTTTTATCAGACTGGCAAAAAAAAAGTATACACACACACACACACACACACACACACACACACACACACACACACCTTTGTAATCCCAGTAATGAAGAGGCAAAAGCATGACAATCTTCAGGGCTCATTGGCCAGACAGCCTGTGCTGTGGGATAATGCTTTTGTACACTGGTTTAATAAAACACTGATTGGCCAGTAATCAGGCAGGAAGTATAGGTAGGATAAGCAGACAAGGAGAATTCTGGGAAGAGGAAGGCTGAGTGAGGAGATTGTCAGCCTGCTATCCAGGGAGCATCATGTAATGGCACACAGGTAAAGTCACAGAAAACATGGCAACATATAGAACTAATGGCCAAGCAGTTTTAAATAATATAAGCTTCTGTGTGTTTATTTGGATCTGAGCAGCTGAAGACTAGGCAGGACACAGAAAAAATTCTGGCTACAAGCCTGGCTTATTTAATGAGTTCCAAACTGATGAGAAGCCCCGCGTCTCTCTCTCTCTCTCTCTCTCTCTCTCTCTCTCTCTCTCTCTCTCTCTCTCTCTCATATATATATATATGTATGTATGTATGTATGTATGTATTAGCTGGACAGTACCTGATGACTAGAAATAAAATCCAAGGTACCTGAGGTTGACCTTTAGTCTCCATACATGCACACACATGTACTTGCCACACACAGAAACATTCACACATATAAACATTCACATAGTCAAACATGTTCACAAATTACCTACATTGCAAATGAGGACTTTAGTTCAAATTTTGTTTTTAGATATATTAAAAGTATAGTAATAAAGTATATATACTTAGACTTATCCCCCAACAAATTATCTTTTAATCTAATTATTAAAGAACTTATTTATGTATTCCTAGAAATTTGATAATCTTTTAAACTTTCTTTCTGGAACAGATTGTAAAACTGAGGCACTGGTGTCTGGGTTCAGGTTTGTTTTGGATTCCCAGTCTTTTAACTATTTTGGGCAAACAAAAATTCAAGACACACAGGTGAATATGTGTTGCTGGAGGGCTTCTCTCCAGGTTCCCCAAGCCCCGCAGTCCCACAATCCACTTATAAAATAATCACTCAGATGCTTATATCATTTATAAACTGTATGGCTGTGGCAGGCTTCTTGCTAACTGTTCTTTTATCTTAAATTAACCCATTTCTATAAATCTATACCTTGCCATGTGGCTGGTGGCTTACCGGTGTCTTCACATGCTGCTGGTCCTGGCGGTGGCTGCAGTGTCTCTCCCCTCAGCCTTCCACTTCCCAGAATTCTCCTCTCTCTTTGTCCCACCTACTTCCTGCCTGGCAACCTACTTCTTGCCTGGTCACTGGCCATCAGTGTTTTATTTATATAGAGCAATATCCACAGCAAATATGCACTGTGAACTGTTGAGTTTTCCATTATCTCTGCAGATAACAATTGATGCCATGTGTTCATATTGACTAATCAACAAACCCCAAGTTAAGGAAAGAGAGCAGCTATTAATATCTTAAAGAAAAATGATTATAATAAAAAATATACAAAGAAATGACATTGTTGGGACAACCATGCATTTTTTTTAGCAATGTGGGAGATTTATTCATGGATACAAATTTCAAATATATCCAGAAAAAATTGTTATGAAGATATTTTAATTTTCCCCAAATAAAAGAATCTCCAAGCACCACAAAATAAATAGATAAAATAAAATAAATAGAAATGCTTTGCATAATTTTCAACTATCTGCCTTGAGTTACTAAGAAAATCAAAATATTCTAATTTACATAAGCACTATAGGTTATTAAAATTGTTCTAAATTGAATTAAATTTATCTAGTGATCTAATTTTTTATTTTGAGCTTAGCTTCTGAGAACAGGAAAATTCTCAATTTTGTATCTAATATAAATAAATTAAAACCAAACTAATACTATTTTCAACATTCTGGGCTATTTCTATGGCTATTTCCAATTGACAATGATGAAGAAAAAGCCAACTCATTCCCCAGAATGTCATTTGGACAAGATCTGTGGATCTTACACAGGACTGAAAATTTGTTAATGGGGGGAAATGTGTATACTAGAAATCTACTTAAATGTTATTAATTGTTACTTGAATACAAAAACAATTTTAAGATTAATTTAAATACTCTTAAGCTTTGTTTCACAATCTGCATGAAGTCAGTGGAAACAGTTCCAAAACAAGGGTGATAAGGAAATTATTTGCCTCATAAATTTGTAAACACAAAACAGCCGATGTCAAGTGAAGAGTGCCCACTATACTGCAAGCTCTGTGTGATTGCTGTTGTTACTACATGTCATCCTAGTGACTGAAAAAATTGCAAACAGTGAGCAGGGTGTTTCAAACAACAGACTGAGCTGAATCATTGCAATGAATCATGCCTTTGATGGAATCGTGTTGGAAAGTATTCACTTATAGCATATTGCCATCCTGAAGGGTATTTTAGATTCTTTCTGTTAAGCTATATTTAGCATCATTCCCAAGATAAATAAGAAAACTTAAGCCAGGCAGTGGTGGTGCTTGCTTTTAATTCCAGCACTCGGGAGGCAAAGGCAGGTGGATTTCTGGTCTACAAAGTGAGTTCCAGGACAGTCAAGGCTACACAGAGAAATCCTGTCCGAAAAAATCAAAAGAAGGAGGAAGAGGAGGAGGAGAAGGGGGAGGAGGAGGAGGAACGGGAGAAGAAGAAGAAGAAGAAGAAGAAGAAGAAGAAGAAGAAGAAGAAGAAGAAGAAGAAGAAGAAGAAGGGGAAGGAAGGGGAAGGGGAAGAAGGGGAAGGGGAAGGGAAAGAGGGGGAAAGGGAAGGGGAAGAAGGGGAAGGGGAAGAAGGGGAGGAAGGGGAAGGGGAGGAAGGGGAAGGGGAAGGGGAAGAAGGGGAAAGGGAGGAAGGGGAAGGGGAGGAAGGGGAAGGGGAGGAAGGGGAAGGGGAAGGGGAGGAAGGGGAAGGGGAGGAAGGGGAAGGGGAGGAAGGGGAAGGAGAAGGGGAGGAAGGGGAAGGGGAAGGGGAAGGGGAAGGGGAAGGAGGAGGAGGAGGAGGAGGAGGAGGAGGAGGAGGAGGAGAAGGAGAAGGAGAAGGAGAAGGAGAAGGAGAAGGAGAAGGAGAAGGAGAAGGAGAAGGAGAAGGAGAAGGAGAAGGAGAAGGAGAAGGAGAAGGAGAAGGAGAAGGAGAAGGAGAAGGAGAAGGAGAAGGAGAAGGAGAAGGAGAAGGAGAAGGAGAAGGAGAAGAAGAAGAAGAAGAAGAAGAAGAAGAAGAAGAAGAAGAAGAAGAAGAAGAAGAAGAAGAAGAAGAAGAAGAAGAAGAAGATCCAACTCATTATTGTTGGTGCCCACAGTCTTTCCTAGTTTGTCATATCATTAAGAAAAATAATAACAAAAGTAAACCCACTGAATGTGTTCTAAATTATGTGTGGCTTTAAATATTTTACAACTACAATATTTAATTCATAATTTGAATAAATGTGCATGCATATCAAGGGGTTACTCTAAGGAATGAAATGAAGGTCCAGAGGGGATTTTGCAAGAAGAGATAATAAAAGTGTCCATTACAATCTCATGTCACAGTGATGGGTATGGCAAAGTGAGGAATGCACCTTTGGAGGCTGTGTGCTGTATGTTATACTTACAACAAACTGTAATGTGATTCCATAGTCAATAATCATTGGGACCTATATTTACAAGAAAATTATGCCTAATAATAATTGAAAACTGATATAACTCATAGCTTAAATATGCTGCACACTTTTCCTTTTCAAAGTTGCTCTCATTGATGAAAGGCACAAATAACAATAGATTTGCTTTGGTTTAATGATGAGAAATGGACAGGACAGTGGCAAATGCTATGCTCTAAAATCTTGTTTAAACTACATACTATAAATGCTAAGCTTCTGTTCCTTGTTGGCAAAACAAGAATGATATAAAAAAAAAAAGGACTGTAAAACATGTTGTGATTATTGTATAAATTATCTTCTGAACAGGCTATCAAATCTAGAGACAAATCTCTGTTCATGATAGTGAGAATTTTTCTGGATTAATTTAACCTTCTTGGAAAACCCACCCTAGCTGATGGAGTGAATAAAAAGTCATCTGAGCACTAGCATTCATCCTTCTCTTCTTCCTGACTGCAAAGCAATGTGATCAGTTGCTCCCACAAGCTCCTGCTGCCATAAGGAGCTGGAATCTGGAACTGTGAGCCAGAGTCAACCCTTCAGACTGTACCTACCCTGAAACTGTGAGCCAGAGTCATCCCTGTGGACTGTATCCTGGAGCTGTGAGCCAGAATCAATTATCATGGGAATAGCTGTACAAATTAAGACTAACAATGCTCCAGAATATGTCTCTAGTAAAATGAAATATTTTTTGTGTTTTACAGCATAAAGCAAATTACAGGTATACCACACAATCCTACATGACAAGCAATTGTAGAAAGATCTAATTGAACTCCAAAAGATATGCTTAATAAACAGAAAGTAATAAAGACCCCTAGAGATAGATTGTATAATGCTTTATTTACTTTAAATTTTCTAAATGCTAACGAGAAAGGAACAACAGCTGCAGAGAGACACTGGACGGTAGGGAAAAAAACCTACTGAATTAAATCTGCCTGTATACTTTTAAGATGTGTTGACCTCAGAATGGAAATCAGGATATGTGTTACGCTGGAGATGAGGTTTTGCTTTTGTTTTCACAGGAGAAGAAAAGCTATGGATACCATCAAAATTGATAAAAGTTAGATTTGAACAAGAGAGACTTGATTAGAAGAGGTGATAGTTCATCACACAGCATAACTATTCAATCTAAATTAATTTATAAGACTAACAAATACTTTTCATTTGATCAGATATAACTTGCCACAAGGGAAAATCCCAAGTTAGGGTTGGGGATTGGTTTTGTTTTTGTCCTTCCAGAAGTATGAAGGCATCCAGCTCAGGAATCTGAAGACCACTGTACAAATGAGACATCTGAAGAAAAAGGATGAATCATCCAGAGAAAATGTCCTAAGAAAATGAGTAAATTGACTTATTGATCTAGCACATCTCCAATAAGGTAAAATTTCATAACTTTTCCAAATGTTTGTTTCTGCTGTTCTCCACAGACATATAATGCAAATGGTCTTTTTGTAGCCCCAGTTCAATTAGAAATTAAACCTGGCTTTGGAGTTTGAGCATGGCTCTTTCCTTCTCTAAATGCAAGCATGTTGTTAAAAGGAAAATTTAAAATCGTTATCTTATGTCAGAAAATCCATCTGATATGGGACAGAAGAAAACCCAAAATTAAGGGACTATTCTATTGCTACTATTATCGTGCTCCTTTGTTTTTATTTTGACTTTTAAAACTTTTCTTAAGGTATGAATGTTATATCAAAATTTAAAAGATTAATGTATATATATGCATATATTTTTTAAACTTTTTGTCATGTTATGGTGATATTTTATTTGTATTGAAATGTGATTTTAATTTTATGTTAATAAATAAAGTTGCCATGGGGTCAGAGCTATTAGAGCCATAGCAAGAGCGTGATGGTTAGAAGAGCTAGGTAGATTTCTGTGTGTTCAGGGATACAGCCAGTATTGGAGACATATGCCTTTAAGACCTGGAGGGTGGTACTTACAGGCAGTGATGAGGCAGTCATGTGGTTGGGTTTAGAACCAATGAGAAGGCAGAACAGAAAGACTATTTAAACACAGACAAACAGGAAGTAGCTCTCTCACGGGGAAGTTAGGAGCACTGCAAGAGGTAAGATTTTATCTCTGAGCTCTGACCTCTTGGCTTTCTCTTTTACATTGGCTCTGTGTTTCTTATTTTAATAAGACGATTGGTTACATCTACATCTGGCGCCCAACGTGACAAGAATCCATTAAAAACTGCTTGGGGCCGGCTCCCTAGCCGGAGCAGCCAGCTCCCTAGCCCCGGCCCAGGTCTGCTTGGCCTCAGGCTGGACTAACTGAGCTGCTTGTTTAAAGCCAGTGCTACAAACAACTCAGGCCTGCCCTGCTAAACAGGGCCCCTGCCTGTAAAGCCAAGCCTTGACTCGGCTCAAGAGGGAACAAGTGGCTGGATTTAAGCTTTAGCCGGCTACGCTTTCACTTTCACTTTCGCTTTTGCTTTCTCTCTGTCTCTCTGTTTCTGTCTCTGTCTCTGTCTCTGTCTCTGTCTCTGTCTCTGTCTCTCTCTCTCTCTCTCTCTCTCTCTCTCTGGATTCACACCTAGGACACTAGGTGGCTCTTTTGAAATTCGCTGGGATTTCTACTGTTCTATGCAGATTTGGTAAGTCATAAAGGAAACTATTTAAAAGACAAATTTTTTCCACATTTAAAAAAAATGGGTTTCCTGTGTACATTGGAAGAATGGGTTTTGTTTGAAATTTTAGGCAGTCTGACAATGGAACAACTATATGAAAAGATTAGTATTATGGGAATTATGCAGTTTATCATCATGCTTATTCTCATTTTAATATTTAAAAAGATAGTCGATTTAAGTGCCAGGATAACAGCTTTAGAAAAACCTGTTAAACCTGTAAAAATTCAGACAGAAGAAATTAACAGTGAAGTTGGTTCAAGTTTGGATCATAAGGTTACAGAAAGAAAGCCTGTTTTCACACAGTCACCCTTAATTTATCCTGTAACCATACAGCAGATGCCTGATCAAATGGCTACACAAAATATCTGGGCTCCAATTGAACTGATGGATTTTAAAAGGTTTAAGGAGGCAATAGTATCTTATGGCATGCATTCCCCATATGTAAAGCAAATGTTAAACTCTTGGTCAACATATAATAGGATAATACCACAGGACTGGCGGGACCTTGCACAAGCTGTTCTGGAACCCAGCTAGAGACTTCAATATCTAACAGGGTTTAAGGAGGAAGCTAGAAACATAGAAAAACAATGGAGGGATAAAGGAATACAAGTTTGTCAGGATCAGCTTATTGGAGAAGGCCAATATGCTTCAATACAAACACAATGTTTATATGATGTTCAAACCCTAATTTTATGTCGAATGGCAGCCTTGAATGCATGGGACAGAGTTGAGGAACCAGGAAAAAAAACCTGAGTCATTCACAAAGGTTATGCAAGGCCCAAAAGAATCTTTCACAGATTTTTTAGAAAGACTGGCTTCAGCAGTAAACAGAATGGTCTCAGGATCAGAAGCTAGTAAGGCAATAATTGAAGCTTTGGCATTTGAGAATGCAGCATGTAAAAGAATAATCAGGCCGTTAAAGGCAAGATCTGCACCTTTGGAAGATTGGATTAGAGAAACAATTAATGTTGAGGTTGATGAGCATGATGATACGTGGGTAGGAGAAGTAATTTCAAAAGGTTTGAGGAGTGTTAGATGTTTTGGGTGTGGAAAGCAAGGACATTTTAAAAGGGACTGTAAACAGGTCATTCCTAGAAGCAATATTTCTTCAAGGAACAATGGCAACAGAATGCCCCTTCCTTCGGGAGTATGCAGAAGGTTCTGAAAGGGAAAACACTGGACCAATGAATGTAGATCAACAAAGGACAGACAGGGTAATCCTTTGCCTCAGTTTTCGGGAAACTCCCGGAGGGGCCTCATGCAGGCCCCCATAGCAAAACCAGTTCAAACCTTTCCTGCAGCTGTAGAGGAAATCCCTGCTCTGAGCGATTAAATAACCAAATGACTATTGGAATAAATCATGCTGGTCAGGATGATGAAACAGAGAGAATAGAAAATTCAGGAGAAAACATAAAGAAAATTTTTTGGCAAACTTCTATTAATGAACAGAGACCAAAATTAATGATAAAAATAAATGGTGTTTTGTTGTCTGGTCTGGTAGACACAGGTGCGAACATTACCATAATTGCACCAGAATTTTGGCATCCAGCTTGGCCTCATCAGGAGGTAAACGTTCAACTGTTAGGAATTGGGACATTATCTGGAGTGAAACAGAGTGCAAGATGGATGGAATGTATAGGTCCAGAAGGACAGAGAGGAAAATTAAAACCATATGTCGCTAACATAGCTATGAACCTGTGGGGTCGAGACTTGTTGCAACAATGGAATACTCAGATTAAAATCCCTCCAATCTCAGAAACAAATCATAAACTAGCACATGTTTCTGAGAGAAATATTAGAAGGCATTATTTTGAGTGGTCACCAGCCATCCATATTATACAGGAACAGGGCACAACAACTGATAATCTTCCAAAAATACCAACAGCTCTACCTTTAAAATGGTTAACAGACAAGCCTGTATGGGTTCAGCAATGGCCTTTAACAACAGAGAAACTCTAGGCTTTAGAAGAGCTGGTAGAAGAACAGTTAAATGCTCAGCATATTGAACAGTCAACCAGCCCTTGGAATTCTCCTGTATTTGTTATTAAAAAGAAATCTGGTAAATGGAGAATGGTAACAGACCTTAGAGCAATTAACAAAGTAATTCAGCCAATGGGCTCTCTACAATCTGGAATTCCTTTGCCTACTCTGTTACCAAAAGGATGGCCTCTCATCGTTATTGATTTAAAAGACTGTTTCTTTTCAATACCCTTACAAGAAAAAGACAAAGAAAGATTTGCTTTCACAGTGCCTACTTATAATAATTCTCAACCGGTTAAAAGATTTCAATGGAGGGTCCTCCCATAGGGAATGTTAAATAGCCCAACTCTGTGCCAATATTTTGTACAACAGCCATTGGAAGTAATACATAAAATATTTCCTAAATCTATAAGTTATCATTATATGGATGATATTTTACTAGCTGACTCAAATATAGATACTTTAGAAATAATGTTTGAAGAAGTAAAGAAAATTTTGCCTTGCTGGGGATTACAAATTGCTCCTGAAAAGATACAAAGAGGAGATTCTATTAATTATTTAGGATATAAAATAGAGCTACAAAAAAATTAGACCCCAAAAGGTGCAAATTAGGAGAGATAGACTACAGACTCTTAATGACTTTCAAAGATTATTTGGAGATATTTCTCATCTACGAACTATTGTTGGGGAAAAAAATGATGAACTCACTAATTTGTTCAAAACCTTAGAAGGTGACAAGGACTTAAATAGTCCAAGAGAATTATCACCTGAAGCTGAGAAAGAATTGGCCTTGGTAGAAAAGAAAGTACATGAAGGGCATGTGGATCGTATTGATCCAAAGCTGGATTGCATTTTGGTTATTTTACCTTCTAGGCATTCCCCTACTGGAATATTAATGCAGAGGGAAGATATTATATTGGAATGGATATTTTTACCAAATAAACCAAATAAAAAATTAAAAACTTATGGGGAAAAAAATCTCTGACTTGATTTGGAAAGGAAAATTGAGACTTCGTCAATTAGCAGGAATAGACCCAGGAGAAATTGTCATACCTTTAACTAAGGAGGACATTGAAAAATTATGGACAGAAAGTGAACCTTGGCAAAGAGCTTGCAGTAATTTTTTGGGAGAAATTAACAGCAAATATCCCAAAAGCAACAGAATTGATTTTATAAAGAGAGCTGATTGGATCTTGCCTCGAATTGTACGGCAAAAACCCATATCTGGAGTTCGTACATTTTATACAGATGCCAATAAACAAGGAAAGGCAGGTTACAAATCAGAAAATTTAAGTAAAGTGGTACAAAGTCCTTATAATTCAGTGCAAAAATCAGAATTGTATGCTATTCTGTTGGTATTAATGGATTTTTCAGAACCTCTCAACATAGTAACTGACTCTCAGTATGCTGAAAGAGTGGTATTACATATTGAGACTGCAGAATTTATCCCTGATGCTTCAGAATTAACTTCACTATTTATTCAATTACAAGATACAATCAGGAAAAGAAGTCATCCTTTATATATAACTCACATCCGATCTCATACTGGTCTGCCAGGCCCTCTAGCACAAGGCAATGATGAGATTGATAAATTATTGATAGGAAATGTGCTGGAGGCCTCAGAATTTCATAAAAAACATCATGTCAATAGTAAAGGTTTAAAAAAGGATTTTTCCATAACCTGGCAACAAGCCAAAGAAATAGTAAAGAAATGTCCTACTTGTTCCTTCTATAATCAAACGCCATTACCAGCAGGATGTAACCCAAAGGGTACTCAGAGGAATGAAATCTGGCAGATGGATGTGTTTCACTTTGCAGAATTTGGAAAATTGAAATATGTACACCACACCATTGATACTTATTCAGGATTTCAATGGGCAACTGCTCTGAGTTCTGAAAAAGCTGATTCTGTAATCACTCATTTGCTAGAAGTTATGGCCATCATGGGTATACCTGCACAAATCAAAACTGACAATGCTCCATCATATGTCTCTGTTAAAATGAAACAGTTTTTTGATTATTACAAAATAAAGCATATTACAGGTATACCACATAATCCTACAGGTCAAGCAGTTATAGAAAGATCAAACAGAACTCTAAAGGATATGCTAAATAAACAGAAAGGAGTAACAAAAACCCCCAGAAATAGACTGCATAATGCTCTATTAACTTTGAACTTTCTGAATGCCAATGAGAAAGGAACAACAGCTGCAGAGAGACATTGGGTAATAGAAAAAACTACAGAATTAAATCAGCCTATATACTTTAAGGATGTGCTGACCTCAGAATGGAAACCAGGGTATGTATTACATTGGGGACGAGGTTTTGCTTTTATTTCTACAGGAGAAGATAAGCTGTGGGTACCATCAAAATTGATAAAGGTTCGATTTGAACAAGAGAAACCTCTTAATTAGAGGAGGTGATAGTTCATCAACCAGCATGAGCATCCAATTTAAACTAACTTGTATCAGTAACACATGTCTTTTCATTTAATCAGATAATAACTTGCCAAAAAGGAACATCCCCAAAATTAGTCTTGGGGAAAGGTTTTTGTTTTTGTCTTTTAGGAGGATGAAGGTTAAGGAATCTGAAGAACACAAGACAAATGAGACAACTGAAGAAAAGGGACAAATCATCTATCCCAGGAAACAGAGTGAAACGGCGTATGGGTATATATTATCTAAAAAAATTTTATGTCTTCTTAAATGTTTGTTTCTGCTTTTCTCTAAAGATTTAACACTATTGGTCTTCTAATAGTCCCAGTTCAATTAAAATTTAAAGCTGACTTTGAAGTTGGAGAATGGCTCTCTCCTTCTTTAAACTCAAGCATCTTGTTAAAATGAAAATACAAACTCCCTGTATCATGCCAGAATAAAAGAGCCATTTTCTGTTATGGGACAGGACAAAAGCCAAATTAATTAAGGGACTATTCTATTACTAATCTCAACTCTTTGATTCTATTCTGATTCTTTAAACTTTTCTTAAAGTATAAATTTTATATTAAAATTTACAAGATTAATATATATATATACATTTTAAACTTTGTTAAGATATGAATGGTCATATAGATTACTAACTAATTCTAGAAAAATGGCTTCAATTAGCTGCATATATATGTCTTTGTGTTCGAGTCTCTTATCAGTTTTCTGCAGGAAATCACGGCCAGGCCTAACATCAACTGAAGTCTCCGGGAAGAAGATGGGGCCCCACCACAACAACAACAATTCCACGTGGACAATAATAATATCACTGAACTGACAAATATCATCTACAGATCAGCTTTGAACTACAAGGTGATCAGAGCAATTTTGAGATGACTAGCAGAGATGATCCAGTCTCAAAGACTACTTGAATAAGGCCTTGAGATAAACCCTGAACTTTGGCATTATACACAGACTGGATAATAACGAAGGATATAGTTACCTTTCCTAGAATTTGACAACTAACCTAAATTTTTCTTTCAGGATAAAGATAACTTCGCCCATACCCAGCAGGAAGCAATTTTAAGAATGACGCCCACATTCCCAAAGAGGTGGTGTGGGGCGGGTGGTTTTTTTTGGTCTTTTTAATGGGTTTTGGGTCGGGGATAATTTTCATTGTTTAGGGGGTTTGGTTACAAGTTGTTGTCAAGGGTTAGGAAAAAGGCTAAGCAAAGGAGATTAGATTTAAGGTTCTTGTTTAAAAAAAAAAGAAAGAAAGAAAAGAAAAGAAAAGATAATTACTAGTTTTAAATACTTTACATTATTACCAACTATTAGGATATAAAGAAATGAAAGTTAGTAGTTATAGACATTACAGTAGAAATTGTAGTCATATTAGATACGTTTTAAAAATTGAGCAGATATGTTTTAGACAGGTCATCTTCAAACCCTTCAGACATCTACCGAATATGGCATTTAAAATGTTTTAATAACTTAGAAATTTTTCTTTTTTGAGACATGTCGGCTCCTGGCAGTACCAATCTACTTCAGAGAAAATATGGGCACTGAAGAAACTGCATATGGAGTTAATTTTCACTGTGGCAAAAGTTAGCCACTGGACAACAAAATATCCTCAAATCAACAGGACAAAATGGACAGACAGAACACGAAACAAGGGACTACCGATTCCTGCCAAAACAAGTGTGGTTATGGCTTTATCAGAAGGCATCTTCTGAGGCCAGGACAATATGGCACCATCCCTGAAGTGGCCTTCACAATCCGGAAAAGGTACAGTGCCCTTTTCTTCGAAGGCAGCTGAACAGGCAGTGGGCCGATGGCTTCTGTTGTGCAATGGAACAGCAACTGAAAGCTCACACCTCTCAATAGCAGACTGGCATTTAATAGAGGGATGTGGAGAAGAAGAGGATGCTGAGATGAAGCCATATATACACAGCCAAGAAGAATGGACAGCTGAATTCAAAAACCATCAACAATTTCCAGAATTTAAAATCCTGAATCATGACATGACACTAGTGGAATTCAGGTGTTTCTGGTACATGGACTGCTCTCACCCAATGTGAGGTTGAACTGTTGACCTTGTGTACAACCTATTTCACAAATGAGTCTGTCAGATACGATAAGCCTATAGGCTGAAGATGATGCCCCAACACTGCAGAGAAACCTCAGGTGACTGTCCAGGCAGCTGGCTGTTTCTGTCAACTCACAAAATTTTTGGAAGTTGCTTTTTTGCACTTCCTGTTTTTATTTTTGTTAGCTAATATTATTTCCTTCTTGGATCTCTGAGGGAGTTGAAGATTAGTTAGTTATAGTTGAAGATTAATTAGGATAGAAAATGAATTAGATACATTTTGGACTTACTAAAATAGGATAGATAAGGGAATTATTTTATCTGATTTGTCAAATACAAATGGACTAGACATCGTTTAGGTATTTGTTACTTGTATATATTGTATATAGTTATTGTACTTTTGTATATAGTTTTTCTTTTGTTAGTTATAACATTTTGCCTTTTTTCTTTTTATTAAAATAGAAAAGGGGAAATATGGTGATATTTTATTTGTATTGAAATGTGATTTTAATTTTATGTTAATAAATAAAGTTGCCATGGGGTCAGAGCTATTAGAGCCATAGCAAGAGCATGATGGTTAGAAGAGCTAGGTAGATTTCTGTGTTTTCAGGGATACAGCCAGTATTGGAGACATATGCCTTTAAGACCTGGAGGGTGGTACTTACAGGCAGTGATGAGGCAGTCATGTGGTTGGGTTTAGAACCAATGAGAAGGCAGAACAGAAAGACCATTTAAACACAGACAAACAGGAAGTAGCTCTCTCACGGAGAAGTTAGGAGCACTGCAGGAGGTAAGATTTTATCTCTGAGCTCTGACCTCTTGGCTTTCTCTTTTACATTGGCTCTGTGTTTCTTATTTTAATAAGAGGATTGGTTACATCTACATCATCTTATTAATTGTCATATAGAGTAATAATTCTAGAAAAGGGATTCATCTTGGCTTCCTGTACATGATTTCAGGTTTGAGTCTTTATCAGGATGCTAGGAATTAAGTTTTTGTACTCTGGATGTATATAATAAATTATGGTCCTTTAACCTCTTTGAGATCTGCAGCATATGACATTTAAAATTTCTAAGTTTTCTGTAGTGAACTGTGATTATTTTCAACAGGGACCTTTGAAGTCTCCAAAAGGAGGATGGGGCCCCACAGTGATTCCATCTAATCTATGCTAACACCACTAAGCTAATAAACACCAGCTTTGGACTATAAACTGCTCAGGATAATTTCAAGGTGGCTGGATGAGATGATCCAACCTCACAGGCTACTCTGGCCAGGACTTGAGACAAGCCCTGCATTTTTCCATTACACAGAGACTGTATAACAAATGATATAGCTAGCTCTCCCAGGATTTACCAATTATCCCATTTTTTTCAGGGTCCCCTAAAGATGCTGTTACCTCCAGACAGCAGGAAGTAATTTTAAGAACACAATGACCATATTCCCAAGAGCTGGAATGGGCTGGTTTTGGTTATTTAGTAGGTTATGGATATTTGTCATTGTTCAAGGGGGTTAGTTATGAGGTGTTATTGGTAATAGTCAGAAAAAAGTTGAACAAAGGAGATTAGGTTCAGGGATATTGTTCTAAAAAAAAGGGGCAGGGGACATAGACATAGGATAAAAAGGTAGATTATTGAATCTACTTTTAAACCAAAAAAGCAACTACTAGTTTTAAACATTTTACATTGATGTGGATTTTTATATATTGATACAGATTTAAGGTTATTTTTGTTAGAACATACTGTACATAAATTTCTACTCCTGTTCAAAGTATTGTCCCTACATAGTTCATCTAACAATGTAATGTAAATTTCTAGTCCTTGAAAGTTATTATTACAAGCTATTTAGAATAATAAGGAAATGCAGGTTAATAGTTAGTCAAGTATTATAATCAAACTTGTAGTCATGCTAGGTATGTTTTCAAGGTCAAACCGAGATATATTTTAGATAGGCAAGTGGTCTTCAAATGCTTCAGAGATCTATAGAATATGGTTTTTAAAATATAACATAAGGTTCTTTTTTTTTTTTTATAACAATGTTTGCTCCTGACAGCACCAATCTACTTCAGAGAAAAAGATGGACATCAAAAAAACTCCATATGGAGTTGATTTTCTTTGAGGCAAAAGTTAGCCACTGGGCAAGAAACTGCCCTTGCTTTGAATACTTACATTATACTGTCCAAATTGGACAAGCAAAACAGAAAAGTGACTGCTGAACTTAGCCAAGACAAGGCAGAATAGTCTTTCAAAAATCTACTTCACACAAATCTGTCAGATATTCTAGGCCTGTAGGTTGAAGATCGATGCCCCAAATTTGCAGAGGAACCTTTGGTGACTATCCAGGCAGCCAGCTGTTTCTGTCATTTTTTTATTTTTGGAAGTTGTTTGCCCTACACTTCCTGTTTACTTAGGTAATATATCTTTCTTAGGTCTCTGATGGAGTTGAATACTTTATAGTTTTCCTTTTTAACAAATTCAGAAAAGAAACTCACAAAAGAGGTGTAAAGTGTATAAGGTTGAGAGACATCAAAAGATAGTTTTTGGTTGGTAATGCAAGTTAAGATAGAAAGTGAATTAGGTACAACACTTTGGACTCACTAAGATAGGACAGATAATGGAGTATTTTCTCTGAATTTGACAAATGCTAACTGGACATTGTTAATGTATTATTGCCTGTATATATTTGCATATAGTTATTGTACTTATTGTATATAGTTTTTCTATGTTAGTTGAAACCTTCGCTTTTTGTTTAGACTAAAAGGGGGGCATGTTGTATGATATTTTGTTTGTGTTCTGACAAATAAAGCTTGCCTGGATCAGTGGGCAGAGCTAGCCACTAGTTAACCACAGAGGCCAGGAAGTGGTAACACACAACTTTAATCCTAGCACTTGGGAAGAGGAAGCAGAAGAATCAGGAGCTCAAGGTCATCCTGGGTGGCACAAGATTAAACCAGTCAAAAAGAGAAACAACACTGGGTAGTGGTGGTGCACACCTTTAGTCCCAGTACTAGGGAGGCAGAGACAGGAATATAAAGCAAGTGGAGACAGGATCTCAGTCTCCCTTTTGATCTGATGATTTGGAAAGGTAAGAAGTGTCTGTGGCTGCTCCTTTGCTTCTCTGATCTTTCAGCATTTACCTCAATATTTGACTCTGGTTTTTATTGTTAAGACTAATTAGGATCACACTTCACTGCACACTGTACCTACCCTGGAACTGTGGAGCCAGAGTCCACCCTTTTTCCATAAGCTGCTCTTGCCAGTTTATTTTGTCACATAAGCAAGACAAGTAACTAATACAT
Source organism: Peromyscus maniculatus bairdii (assembly GCF_049852395.1). NCBI lineage: Eukaryota > Metazoa > Chordata > Mammalia > Rodentia > Cricetidae > Peromyscus > Peromyscus maniculatus. The sequence continues at coordinate 16,537,897 of NC_134857.1, read as the reverse complement.
ACACGGTACACTGCCTGACACATAATAAATGTGTAAGCAATAAATGCTGTTAACAAATGTTGATTGTCAGAAGCCAGAAAATTTGTATGTGAGAAAAGAATATTAAGTCACAAACACATTAAACTGTGTTCGTACTACATTGAACACTTTTGTGGTCACTATATCAAATGGAAAACTGAGACAACCTTGTTGTTTTGTAAACAGTAAATGTGTATGTGTGTGTGTGTGTGTGTGTGTGTGTGTGTGTGTGTATGTGTGTAAATACAGATGACCCTGCTGCTAAAGCAATGTACAATTAGGAGAAATTATCATTGCAAAGAGGAGAGCAATCAAAGAAATCTTATTAGGATTTGTGTACAAACAATACAGACTAAAAAGAGTGACTTGAAATGTGCTTTCCTTTCCCTAATGTTTCCGTGTGCTGTATGATGGCTGCTATTTCATTCTGAACTCACTTAGACAAGACCCAACTCTCTTACATGTGGTATTGTTGCAGTTATTATGCAGTCTCATTTTTGTTGTTGAAAATGAAAAATCTCTGAAGATATAGTAAAAGCCAAATGTAATATAGAGTTACATTACAATGCTGTTCTTAAAGTCATAATAATATAGTGAGAAATATCTCATAAAAAAGATCTGTGGCCAGAGCAGACAACTTATCAAACACCCAATGGCTTTCCTTCTGATAGTTCCATGGGCCAAACTTCAAGAATATTAGGACATTCTAATAACTCAGGCAGCTATGAAAGTTCATTGTAAAGAATATGGGTACAACAATGATGAAAGCAATCTGTTTTCTCCATCCCTCTGGTAGCAATTAGAATAATAGATTCCAACAAGAGGTCGCCTATTGTGCAAGAAAACAGTTCCATCAGAGGAACTATAATAATGTACATCAAATGAGAATGTGCCATTAAAGTAATGTTATTGTCTCAGGCTTGTGTAATAAGTGCAGTTTCTATACTGTATGCTGAAAAGTCCAACATGTAGCTGATGTCTGATGAGTCAGTTAAAAGATAAATAAGTTTTATTATTAAGAATTACATCAACCTTGTTTCCTAGCTTCTCTGGAACTGTGGGTTGTAGTCTGCTCATTCTTTGCTTTACACCTAGTATCCACTTATAAGTGAGTACATACCCTGTTTGTTTGCTGAGTCTGAGTTACCTCACTCAAGATGATATGCTTTAATTCCATCCATTTGCCTACAAATTTCATGATGTCATTTTTTTTTTTACAGTTGAGTAATACTCCGTTGTATATATGTACCACATTTTGTTTATTCATTCTTTGGTTGAGGGGCATCAAGGTTGCTTCCAGGTTCCAGTTATTATGAATAATGCTGCTATGAACATAGTTGAACAAGTGTCCTTGTAGTATAATTGAGCATCCCTTGAAAATATGCTCAAGTGTGATATCATTGGGTCTTGAGGTACATTGACCCCCACAATTCTGAGAAATTGCCATACTGATTTCCAGAGGGGCTGTACAAGTTTGCACTCCCACCAACAGTGGAGGAGTGTTCCCCTTGCTCCACATCCTCCCCAACATAAGCTGTTTTCAGTGTTTCTAATCTTAGCTATTATGACAGGTGTAAAATGGTATCTCAGAGACATTTTGATTTGCATTTCCCTAATGACTAATGATTCTGAGAAATTCTCTAAATGTCTTTCTGCCATTTGGGAAACAAGGAGGACCCTAAGAGGGACATATGGATCACCTTGGGAAAGGGAAGCAGAGGAGATCTCCAGGAGTAAACTGGGGGTGGGAGGCAATAGAGGGGAGGGAATGGTGGATGAGAACATGAGGGAATGGGATGGTCCAGCTGGGGCAGGGACGGAGTGGGAGAGCAATGAAAGAGATAACTTGATAGAGGGAGACATTATTGGGTAAAAGGAGAGACCTGGTGCTAGGGAAATTCTCAGGAATCTACAAGGACGAATCCAGATTAGACTACTAGCAATAGCGGAGAGGGTTCCTAACTGGCTTACACTAATTATATGATTGGTGAAAACCCTAACTGTCATCATAGAACCTTCATTCAGTATCTGATGGAAGCAGATGCAGAGATCCACAACCAAGCAAGAGGCCAAACTCTGGGAGTACAGTCAAAGAGAGGGAAGAAGGATTATATGAATAAAGTGGGTCAAGATCACAATGGGAACCAAGTTCATAGGAACTCAAAACATTAGACCCACAGCTATGCAACCTGCATAGAACTGGACTACATTCTCTGCATATGGGAGAGAGATGTGTAGCTGGGTCTGTTTGAGTGTCCCCTGGCAGTGTCATGAGGATCTATCCCTGGTGCATGAGCTGGCTTTCTGGATCCCATTACCTATGGTTAGACAGTTTGCTCACCCTGAATGCAGCAGGGAGGGGTTTGGTCCTGCCTCAACTGAATGTACCAGGCTTAGCTGTTCCCCCATGGGAGAACTTACCCTTTTGGAGGAGGGGATGAGGAGTGGGTTGGGGGGATCAGGAAGAGATATGAGAGGGGGATCTGTGGATGATATGTAAAATGAATAAAAATTTAAAAAAGCAAAAAAAAAAAAGTATGTGTGGTTAGAAATCATGCTAAATTTCAAGGGCATTAAAACAAACAACAACAAAATACCAAGATTTGGAAAGATGTGTTAAATGAACCCTCCTGACAGATCACAGAAGAAAAGCATATTCTTCATCTAACTTCATCCTTGCTTATCTGATACAAACAGATGTCTGATTTTGTGTATCTATGGCTACCAAAGAACTCACACAAAGCCATGTCTGTCTCCTCACTTTCAGTTCAGTGGCCTCTGCTGCCTGCACATTGGTGAGGACAGTGGCTCCTTCCCTGACTCCTCATCTCCAGACTTAAATGGGCAATCAAAAGGCTTTATTCACTGAAATTGGAAAACTTATCACTGTGCATCTTTCCTTAGATATTTCTCTTATAAAATATTTGAAGTGTGAAATACTTGTATTGAAGCATCTCAAGTAAGAAATGTGTCCCCTTAAGTTCTTTTTCTTTGTTCTACCTGGTTAATAGACTGGCTGGTCTACTTCTTTTTACATACAGGAAACACTTGAAAATCTGAAAATTAGTAATTTACCACCATATTTACCATATTATTTCCAAAAAAACCCCACCCAATACTAATGATGTATGCCTGATATCCAAAGACAGCTGTGGGAAAAATAGCTACATTATGTTTGAATGGTATTTGTATTAATGTGTTCAAAGAATTTTACCTCACTTATCTCTAGACTTCAATTTCCTAAGCCCACATAGAAACAAGGGAGATTATAATTACAACATTTATACCTTTACTTTCTATATATTCCTTAACATAATCTGTTCAGTCCATGTAATGTTGCTTTTATGTGTTTTGGGGAATGATGGTTTGGCACTGGACAACCAATTGGCATGCTCTCCCCTAGAGAGGACACCTCTCCCACTCCCAGCTTTACTCAGTTGCTTGTAGTTCTTTGTGTAGGCTTGAGCCTTGTGTATTTTTTCTCCTGCAGTCTGGTATGTTTTCTGGTGTCTTCCTTGTTCTTATAACTACCCACTTAGCTATGTTACTATAAAAGCTAATCTATATGTCAAGTGTTAAAAGTTCCAGATGTAATACCAAACTAATACTTGAAGATATCATATTCACCAGTAATGTATATAGCTGTATTACAATGATTAATTCTGCTGTCTACAAAGCTAAGATCAAGAAGAAAACAAAATTAATTCTTCAGGCTCATACTGACACTTTCCTAGATATGAGGTAGATCATTGAATCTACTCTGAGAAAAAAATTAAAGAAATAATAAGATAAATGGGTAGATAATTGAATCTACTCTAAAAAGAAAAAGGGGAAGATATAAAAATGACAGAAGGTAGATTATTGAATCTATTATGAAAAGAAAAAAAAAGAATATGGATATGATAAGATAAAAAGGTCAATTATTAAATCTACTTTTAAAAAGGAACTGCTTGTTTTAAATAGGATAAGTAATGAAAATTTTTGTCTGAGTTTATCAAATGTTACTGGACTGGACATTGTTAATATATATATATATATATATATATATATATATATATATATAAAATGAAGTTTTTCATCTGAACCTGTCAAATGTTAATGGACTAGACATCATTAATGTAATTCTTGACTGTATATATTTTATATACTTATTGGATATAGTTTTTCTTGTATTAGTTATAAGCTTTTTTAAATTTTAGACAAAAAAGGGGAAATGTGGTGGTATTGTGTTCCCCAAAATATTTTGCACCCTAATAAACTTATCTGGAGTCACAGAACAGAACAGCCACAATATTAAACATAGAGGATAGGCAGTGGTAGCACACGCCTTTAATCCTAGCATTCCAGAGGCAGAAATCCATCTGGATCTTCATGAGTTCAAGGCCACATTGGAAACAACCAGGCATGGTGACACACACCTTTAATCCCAAGAATTGAGTCTTGAATCCCAGGGAGTGATGGCAGAAAGCAGAAAGATATATAAGGTGTGAAGACCAGAAACTAGAAGCTTTTGGCTGGTTAAGCTTTCAGGCTTTCAAGCAGCAGTTCAGCTGAGATTCACTTGGATGAGGACACAGAAGCTTCCAGTTTGAGGATACAGGATCATCTGAGGAATTGGCAAGGTGAGGTAGCTGTGGCTTGTTCTGCTTCTCTGATCTTCCAGCATTCACCCTAATACCTGACTCCAGGTTTGTTTTTATTAATAAGACCATTTAAGATTCATGCTACACTTTCCATTTAAAGTTCCCACTAAACTCTTTTCAGTTTAATTTTGTATCTGGATATGACCAAATTTTAAGAATATGGACTTTTTAGATTTGTTATTTTTTCATCATGGGCATGTATGTGCCTATGTGTGGATATGTGCACGTGAGTGCAAACACCTGTGGAAGTCAGAGAGGGGTAGCCCATACACTACAGCTGGAGTTATAGACACCAGAATGTGTGCTAGGAACTGAACTCATGTCTTTGAAAGAGAAGCAACTGCTCTTAATTGCTGAATCATCTCTCTGGAACCTGATTGTGAAGTTTTTAATAAAAGTATTTGTAAGAGCTAGGAGAAGTTTGATTGGAATATATTAAAACAAAGATAGGATATAGATAATGAATTTACTTAATTCAGTATCTCAAAATAGCCAACTGAAATCTAGGAAACTGAGCTCTAATTTTAGTTTCTGCCCACTTTTGAATTTCATTTTCTTTCATGAAAAACCAGGAGAATGCCCTACACTCTGCCAAGACTTGTTTCAGCCCTGCAGTTAACTGCTGTGCATATTTTATGGAGCATTAACATGTGAAACATGTGAATGCCACACAAAGCAGTCTGCCATTGTGGCAGGAAGTCCTGGATGGCAGAGACCTAAATTATACCCCTGGCACTTCCAGTGGCCAGTGTTAACTACTGTGAAAAATTATTTTCTATTTTCCATATTTCTGTTTTTTTTTTTTATCTATAAAACTGGGATATTATCACCTGTCATCTCAAGTGCATGGAAGGGTGACAAATGCCTGAAAATTACATACTAACCACTACTTTTTCCATCACTGAGGATTGAAAACAGAGGCTCAAACATGGTACTTTTTAAATGTTAAAATGCTTTCACAACAAATCAGAATTTATGTTATTATTTAATTGTGATAGAAATAAAAAATACATAAATTTTAGCTTGCAATATATATTCTTATTTTTTTAACATAAACCCTCTAAGGATATTGTTCCATCAAGCCAATGGCTTTTAAAAATATTTCTTTCTGAATTAACTATTTTCCCTCATTTTATTTGGATGCTGTTATACTAATTTAAATGTTTAGATATTGGTGAGCAATTGTTTTAAATGGCCTTGTAACACTTGCTCTGTCACCTTGCATGTAATTGTGATCACACCAATCTCATTTTCGTACTCTAAGCCTCCAATTCCATTGGGCTTACATCATGAACTTGATGGATGAGCTAGACTGTTGTGTCTGCTTGGGCAGGTGTGAGATAAATTACTGGGCAGGCTATGATCTTTGGGCAAATTACTCTCCTTGACTACAATATATATCGATGAGATGTGTCAGGGCTCATATACACACTTGTCAATTGCATTACCCAGGTGATGAAAATACAAGTTAAGGGATCATCCAAATGAAGAGGAAGAAATTCATTGTGTCATAGGAAATTAGTGAGAGAGCCATCACCCTAAGCTGGAAATATGATAGGGTAAAACCTTTCACAGATTTTGATAGGGAAAAAGTTTAAGCCACTTAGTCAAATATACATAATTATATGTCTCCTCTTCATCCTAGATTAATTTTACTTAATACAAATGAAAGTGAACATGATCATTTTAGGGTTTTATGTGGGAACAATCAGGAGAAAGGCTTATAATTTAATATCAATAAGTTTTGACTACTCATTCAAATTAAAAGTCCTTTCATATTGATTATTCTTTAATACAAAAATATTGCTGTGTGAAAAGAGTCTATACATATATGAATATTTTATGTAGTCTCTTGTTAGCAGATGTCCAACCTGTATTCACAGGAGCAAAGATATGCTCCATATCTTATATGTACAGGAGATTAAACCTGTGTACAGAGGAATAAGGACATACTCCATGCCTTATATATTTTGAGTCTTGATTTTATCTGAGATACATGAGATAAAATCTAGTCTCAAAATGACTTTCTTAATGATGGTTTATTTTTTTTACAAAATGTCTGCGTTTTTCTGTTTATTAATGAAAATATAAATTAAGGCCAAGCACACATGCAAAAATCTCTATCCATCAGAATAGAAAAAAATTAAGAAGACAGCCAGTGACTCCCAATAATTCTGTATATTACCAACCAAACTCTAGCCAACACTGTACTCTCAACAGTCTACAACAATATGGATCACCCTTCATTCAGTTAGGACTAGTTATGACTAGTTATGACTAGTGAGTTATATTAGAACCACAAAGATAAACTACTGGCAAGCATGAGGCTTTAAAAGAAATTTGAAACAACTATAAGATATGATAACAGATTGAAGATTGGAACAATAATCTAAATTACCCAAGAATGGTTCTTTCTTTTGTGATTATTCTTACTCAGAAAATTCCCTATCTCTAGTTGTATCTGTATCAGTTAAATAGTATTCATAAACACTGATGGTCAAACTTGCCTCAATAGGAAGCACGTGGTTTCTCAAAAATATGTTTCATGGGTCAGAGAGATGGCTCAATAGGTAACAGCTTTACCCACAGGGCCTGATTACCTTAACATCATCTGTAAGACCCACATGGTGGAAAAAAAAAAAAAGAATCGTCTTATGCCAGTTGTCCTCTGTATATGTGCAAGTGCCCTCCAATGATAACATGCAAATTTCATGGTGTATTCATGGTTGGGTATATGCACATATACACACATAACAAATCAATCTTTTAATCAATGTAAAAATTTTAAAAATAAATCATGTTCATATTACTTTCCTGTGTATATGTATTCTGAAGGATTAATATTCAGGCACAAAACAAAACCCTGTTTTCATATATATTTTGGAAACTGGGTAGTTTTTTATATTGGAAATGTAACCCACTCAAACGAACAAACTTCAGAGTTTATAACTATCTCCAAGTTTGATAGGTAACAGGAAGGAAGAGTGGACCCTGGAGCATCCTGAAAGCCTCCTCCAGTAGGCCTAGTCATCATCAGGGAGGATGCACATCTGCAGCAGAGGCTGTCACCATGCCCACAACCTTGAGCAGCGCAGTTCCCTGCAACTGACATCGAGCCAACCTCAACCAGCAGCAGCAGCCCAGGCAGTCCCACTGTGTTGCCTGCTTCTGGGGACAAGATCATCACAGTGGTTCGGTGTAAGGAATGGACATAGTTTCATCAAGGGGAATGACACAAAAGAAGTGTTTATGCACCAGACCACCACTGTAACCATAACACCAGGAAGTACCTTCTCAGTGCAGAGGAAAACGATGCAGAGGCGGTAAATGTTACAGGTCCTGGTACAATCTCAATTCGAGGTGGTGAATATGTAGCCAGACATAGCCTTTAGATATGCAAATCATGTCATTGTCGGGGTCTTCCACACAGTTTCCAGAGTGGGGAAGAATCTGATGGATGGGAGAGCCTGGCCCAACAACACGGGCCCTAAAGCATGGAAGGTTCCCCCACTTTGTGCGAGACCCTAAGGGCATCGACCGACCACAGTATTCCAACCCTCCTGTGCAGGGAGAAGTGATGGACAGTGCTGACAACCAGGATGCAGGGGAGCAAGGCAGACTAGCCAGACATGGTATGTATCACTGTTTCAGACCTGAATTCCACAGAGGCCCTCCTCTCCAAAGACCCCAAGAGAGGACAACGAAGAGGACAGGGAAATCAAGGAGATGACACCCAGAACCATCCGCCACCTCAGTGTCAGTGGTGCTGTAACTTCAATTACTGACTTCGATGCCCAGAGAACCCTAAAGCACAAGAGGACGAAGAGACAAGTGTTGGTTTTAAAAATGATAAGGCAGGGCTGGTTACCGGGAGGAAAGGTGTGAAAGAAAGAAGAGAAAAGATCGTGGGGTGAGAGAATATAGAAGAGAGGAGTGGGGGGAGGTCTGTGTGCAGCTTTTTAAGGGTTCCCATGAACATGATCAGGTGGGCTTACAGAGCTACACCACACATGGCTGACTGCGTGACCACGGGGCATGTAATCAGCAGCGCATTGACGATGTAAGATGCAAGACCCCTTGCTTAGCTCCTGAACTGTGCATGTGCAGTCACGCAGCTGAAGTGGCCAGTCAGAGGCTGAGAAGTCGTCCATTCCCAAGGCTGAGTGGGGTGTTGACTTCCTGTCTTTACTATCATCTGCTTACTCACCCAGCAAGAAGAAATGAATAGAACAAAGACTAGAACTGAAGTCCTCAAGTCTACACAGCATGTGGTTTTATTTTGCCTAAAAATGTCTCTTTTGGGTAATGACTTATGTGGTTTTGTTTGTTTCTTAATCTTGTTATTTTTTTTTCTCAATACACTTTTAAAGGTTTTTAAACTATTTCATGTCCAGTCAAGTTGAGATTTTGTAAACTTCATTTCTGATTGGTAATAAGAGCTTAAAACAATCTTTTCAAAATAGTCAACAAATCCTCAGCATTTGTCAACAGAGGCTTTAAATAATAAATAAATAAATAAATAAATAAATAAATAAATAAATAAATATCTCAGTTAAATAAATGGAAAGTTTCAAATTATATAATTATAATATTTTAAAATAGACTTTATTACATTTCTATGAAATTTCTCCTGTACTGAATGTTTCACAAAATTTCAGGTATTTTAGAGGTAAAATTTACTTTGATCTTATCATATTGTTTTGCATGATAAAGGAATAATAACTTTATATAATTATTGCTGAAGTTTTGCAGGAAAGACTTTGGAAAATCAGGAAAGAATGAGCCAAGTGGGGATATGAGAATGGTTTAGTGAAAATGAACAACAGTTTACTTTTACAAATAAAGTTGATGAGAGCCTCCACCAAAGGGACCACAGTTGTATATTGTGGTTGAAGTTTTTAGTCCTGTCTGCTCTTCTCTTGAGGATAGATAGATAGATGACAGATGTAAAGGAAGAAGGAAATATTCCTTTTCATACACCTGTTACTGTTCTATTATACTTTACCCTATTTTTGTATTGCTGATAATCAAGAGTGATATAGCTTTTTTAAATCATATTTTGCACACTGAAATAAAGATACATTTTTGACATTTTAGAAAAGTACCTTTTCATATCATTGTAAATTTTTTCAGTAAAGATTAATATTATGTGTTTTCTTGATCCAGAAGTACACTAGACATACTTTAAATTTGTCTCTGACCTAGCATACTTCAAAATTCATGTTAAATCTACTTTTTAAATGAAATAATGTGAATAGGTGCAGCACTTAGCAGGCCTCCATGAGGATGGAACCCACATAATTGAATGTAGTTTCTACATGCAAGTAGCCAAAGACAGCTTGCAAACCTCTCCTACTGGATAAATAAATAAATAAATAAGTACATATTAAAGGGGGTGGGCACCAGGCGGCACCGTCAAAGCAGAAGGCACATCAACTGCTGGGCCTGGATCCTGCTCTTCCAAGCTTCAAGAGCTATAAGCAATCTACCTCTTGTTTCCTTGGGTGGAGCAGTACCAAGCTGAAATCCAAATTCAATTTCTGGAATAATTTCATAAAACCTAGCAGTGCAAAGAATAAGAACCTGCACAGCACTCCAGGACATCTGTGTGTCGTTTTGCTAGTTGGGCGGGATGTAGCGATCCAACATAACATTAAACTTTACAAAGTGATGAGTTCATCTGATTTATTTCTAAGAATAAGACTGGATTTTCTAAGACAGACCTTAGTAGTAAAATACTGAATTTAATCAAGTCAATTGTACAAAATGGAATGTTTGCTTTTTTAAATTGCAAAATATTGATTTTATTAGTGAGTACTGCTGATGTTCATTCTGTTTGCTTTTTAGTGATTCAACATTTCAATAACTAAAAAGGAAGCAAGGAGAATCACAGGCATTTGAACAGGCACAAAACAGACTGCAGTGTGGTTGCTAATTATTAAGAAACAATGAGCCCCTTACAGAGTGTGCTGGATACACCTGTGGATGAGATTGTCTACATTCAAAAGTCTAAACAAACAGTAAGGATGGGGGCATAGCAGAGGGCAGGGCAGGGAACAATACAAATGTATGTATGAAATCGTCAAATGAAAGACAATAAAAAATTAAATTTCCCTTATAGTGCTATGATGGATCTAACTAGTTAATGGGAAAAACTGTGCTGTAATCTTGATTTTTTCATGATTATATGTACTGTTACTGAAGTTTGAATTTAACTCTTTGTATTTTTAATCAAACTCTATGAAAGACATCACTGATTTTCACATAATATAATAATAAACATAAAACATAAGTACTGATTAATCTTTTATTATGTATGAGCCATAAGATCTTCAGAACAACCTAAATTGTTTAATATTATCATCTATTTATAGAAAAAAGCATGAATATAATATGTTAGGGGCATTCTGTGAACTTATGTGAATGCATGTATGTGTATGTGTTTGTGCATGTGTGCACATGTGCAATAACTCACCTGGTACATTTTGTCACATACACTAATAAAATTTTTGAGACCTTTTAAGAATACAAGTCATGTTTAAAATCATTACTCTGACAATTTTGATATTAAATAAAGACAATGTGCAACTTTAAATTATGATAATTACAATGAATTTTCAACATTAATATTAATTGGAAGTATAAAATCAATTTCTGATGTTATATGTTTTAAACTTTGTATACTGAAAAATATATCTCTTTACCAAATACAAATGAACAAAAAGCATTTCTGAATTCTGTTAACTTCTGATTATAAGTTGCTCCACATTTTGCAAGGTACGAAAGGTAGTCAATTTCTATGCTGTTTTAACTTTTTATATATTGATCTAATGATATTTTCTATGGTTCTCAATATAAGCTAACCTCAATTTCTAGAAGAAGGGTAGCTAAGGGAACATAAGAGATTCATCCTTCCTCAAAAAAAATTATATGTTGTTCTTAATGACTAAAATGTAAAAGTGTGAGGTGAGGTCATAGTCCCACAAAACAGACATTTCACCACTACAGAATAACATGATACATTTATGAACGTCTCCTGAGGACCCAAGAAGATTATATGGGGACCTTTCACTTGCGTTGCATGACCCATAGCAACCCCTGACTTTAGATTATGTAATCGATAGCAAAGACAGCAAGCATGGAATAAACATAATAAACCATATCTTTGAAGTTATAGTGACAGGAGAAAATGTCAGTTTCACTCAACTTAGCAGTCAACAACAGAGAGTAGTTTGAAAACTTATGACGTTTAAATATTTATTACCTACCACTTTCCTGTAAGGAATCACAACTTTTTTCTGCAGAGAATGAGTGACATTTCCTTCAAATACACCCATTAGATTGAGCTCTTTGGTCGAGATTGTAACCTGGCAACAATGGTAAGCAGGGTAATTCTAATATCTTTGTTAAAAGAAAATGAATATTCTTTTCAGAGTCCTTGTGAGTATCTCTTCTCATCCTTCACTCCATTATTAATCAAGCAGAATCTTTACTCTGCTGCAGTAAAATATTGTCATTTTGTTCATTCTACAAACTAGATGAATATGATAAACAATTGAAAGATAAATTTCTAGGATTTTTACAAAAATTGAATGCTATTTTGATTTTAGTTACTCTCAATATTTATATTTGGAGACCTATTGTATGTTTCAATTTACAGCTTAATAAATTAACTTTCAAATTACATAGCTTCTTAGAATCACATTATCATTTAATCCGTTAAACAATTATACAAATTGTTCTTCAATTATACCATGTTCTAAACAAGTATTTATAATCCATTAATTATAATGTAATTTAACATAAGTAAAAGAAGGTTGAACCCCCAGAATATTGTTTACTGGCACTCTTAAACTAATTCTCTGAAGTCAAGATGAAACAGTAATTCAGATGACCTTGACTAAATTATTCAGTCATGTGAATTTTTATTTTCAGCATGTAGAATGAAAAATCAGTATTTGTTCCTTGGGAGTACTGGGGTAAAGCACATGAGAATGAAACAAGATGGCTCCTGGTGCACAGTACAGCATACCGTGCTGGCTCAGTCGGTGCTGGGTTTGGGTAGGCATGACTGTCATGATGTTGGCAAGAATATGTTCATTTAAAATGTTAAATCTCTTTTATCATATATCATAAAGTGGAGTGGCAGTCACCTCACAGCAAAACACTTGCTAATTTGAGAGCAAATTGATTAATTTGAGAGTGATAGGTAGTGAATGTGCTAATATTTCTCCTAAACTACAGAACCTTCATATTCTTCTGGAAAAGTATAAAAGTCTATTTATATATTTAGTAATTGTCTAAAATATATTTATATTTTTAAAAATATACTTATGCTACATGTTCAACAAAATTAAACTATCAGACTAAATGTTTTTAATTGTGATGTTTCATCTGAATATTTGAAAGATAAGATAATATCCATTGCAGTAAAGTCTACACACATACACATTTTTAGGGCTATTTATTCTTAGAAGTTTAAAAATATAAATTAATTGTATCTTAATTAAATGGAAATTTCTTCTTGGCAGAAATTGTTCATTCACTTCAATTGAGAAATGAGTTTATATGAAGTTAGATATTAAAACAGAAAGTATACATTTTTTATAAATGAATCTCAAGTGATCCTAAGGCAGATGTCTAAATTTCACTTATACTGTAGAACAGTGTGACTATGTCTGACTGCAAAATACCCATGGACAATGTCACTGCCAAAGAGAATTCTCATGTACTATTTAGACTGGGAGAAACATAGCAAGCATAATGAATAGTTAATGTGGACTAGTCAGCATTCTGAGAGCTGAGGCTCTGCTACAATAGTAACATGATTTGAGGCTTTATCCAGACTGTTGTGTGACAGAACTCCTGCTGGTAATATGCAATGCACCTATCTACTCATCCCATGCAGGGAAACAATGACAGAACAAAGTATGGATACCAACAAAGAACAACTTGGTGAACCACGAGATTTATTGGGCTTACTTACAGGAGCATAAATGACTCAAAGGCAGCTGTGTCACAAAAGTTGTCTACCCCAATAGGGGAGACAACTCACAAAGCTGGGAACCTAGAGCATACTGCACAGCCTGCAGGCATCTCGGTTGGTTGGAGTGTCCTTTCTAGGTGCATCAGTAGGTCTGAACTTCTTCCAGACAGCTGGCTGTATTCTGCTTCTTTAAGGCAACTGGTCTGACCTCAGAGTTTTCTTTGCAGCTCAGCTTTCTTCAGTCAGAGAGGGACTCTCAGCTTCTGTTGTTCAGTCTGGCAGCAGAAGCCTAGGGAATCTGGACACTGTCAAGGACTTCCTGAAGCTATCTTGAGCTGTTTACCTTCCTGCTCAAGGAATTTCCTTGCATGATGGCATGATCCAGTCTCTGAGGAAACTGTTATATAACATAGATGTCTCCAGATAAGTCAGTTCAAATTCTGAGCTTTAGCTACCTCTATCCATAGAACCAAGGATGGCACTCAAATTCCTCAGGCCCTTTCCTCCACACACACACACAAGGACTGTCTGCTTTCCTATGCTACAGGCTCATCATCTCATATCTCCTGTAGAGGTGTCTTAGTTATTGTTCTATTGCTGGGTGTAGATACCACAATGAAGACAACTTATAAAAAAAAAAAAAAACAACAACGTTTAATTGGGGATTTGCTTGCTTACATTTTCAGAAGCTGAGTCCAAGACTATTATGGTGGGAAGCATGGCAATAGGAAGGTAGGTATGGCAATGGAGGAGTATTACATTTGATCCAAAAGCCTGAGGTAGACAGCAGGAGACTGGTCTTGTCATGGTCTTTTAAAACCTCAAAGCCCACCTCCAGTGTAACACTACCTCCAACAAGGCCACACCTCCTAATCCTTCTTAAATGTTCCACCAACTGGGAAGCAAACATTCAAATACATGAGCCAGTAGAAGATAAATCAAACCACCCATCGCAAGTGGTGTCAACAAACCCCTGAAATATAAATGAAAAAGTCATGGCAGTCTATATTAACATGAGGGATACAGAGACGACTCACTGGTTAAGAATTTGTACAGTTCTTCCAAAGGACTTGAATTTGGTTACTAGCACCCACATCCATTCTCCCACACCTGCTTGTAGCTCCAGCTCTAGGGTATCTATTGAGCCCTTTTAACCATAGTGGGCACTGCATGTAAGTGCACAAAAACCACATATAAATATACATATATAAATAATTAAAAATAAAAATCTTAAAGAAATACAGTAACATGAAGACACCCACTGACACTTTGGCATATTCCATGGAAACTGTAAAAAGTACAGCTAAACAATCATTGTTTCCTAACACTTAACTATGGAGTACTACAGATCATTGAAGTAGATCAATATCTTGGTGTGAATGGTTTACAGTATTTTCAGAAATAATCATCTAGTGATTTCCAGAAGCACTTTTAGCTATCACTAAGCATAGACCATGTAATCTAAGACTTTAAACACATGTGTGCACTTCATTGATTAGGAGGAGACAAATGGAAGCATTGCAACAACTGTAATTTTTGAAATGTTTGGTAAGCCCCAGGTAACATAGACATTTTATCCATACATATAATATGAATATCAAAATCTACATCTATATCTATCTATCCTAGATATAAATATAGATATAGATATATAATAGATCCAGTGGAGTGCAGTAAGATGGCTATTTTCTTCTTGGTCTCACCCAGCCCTTCCTTCCATTTCCCAGTGTTAAAAATGGTATAAGTTTGACCATGAACTTTCTCACCAGTGTGGGCATTAATGATTACAGTGTTTTATGGAAAATTATAATTACCTGTGCTTTTTAAGCTAAGACTACAACTCCAAAGGTTTAAAGCAAAATATTTTTATAAATCTTTTCTAAATGATATTCCAGTAATGTAATGAGCACTCACATTTTAGGTGTGTGGTACAATGCAAAACCATGCATGTGTATCAAATATGTCAGATCCCCATAATCATACACAAAATCTTAATTTAGAAATGATCTTTTATCATATTGAGAGATGAAAATACAAGCAATGATATGTTTTAACTCTGGCTCATGTTAACAGTTCACCAGTGAAGCACAAGTATCCTCCTATATGTAATGTGTGTTGGAACAAGGGTCAAGTCTGCTGCCAATAGAACTTACAAACTGTTCCTATATACACAAAAATAATAATAATAACTTACAGTGACCATTTATAAAGCTCTAGAGTTGCATCTAATTTTTGATAGCTCAAATTCTGAAAACTAAATTCTTTTGTCATACATAATAAAAACTATATCTTTCTCCCACAGCATTGTCTGTATATTCTAAAGGCATGATTTTAGCCCCTGTTCTTTCCTGAGAACGGTTGTATTTTGGGTTTGGGATGAGTGGGTTTATTAAATATATAGGAAACTGAGTGAAAGAATAAATGGTAAATTTCTAGATGGGTAGATTGATTGATTGATTGATTGATTGATAGGTATATAGAAAGGTAGATAATAACAAAATACCATCAAATCAGGTGATTAAAACAACCATTTGTCAACTGATGAAGGCCCATTAAAGAAGTCAATTGGAGTTGTCCATGGAGTTCTAGGCAGATCAAGAGTGTCTGCTTTGGTAAAGCTGCCAGGTAAAACAACAAATGGAAACAGATATAGAAAGCACTATTAAATGAGGTGCTCAGAGCATCCATGAGAAACCCACTAGAGACAGTCAGCTTAAGTTCCTGACTGAGCTTGCTCTCCACTGATGGGCTGCCAATGGCTGAACTTCAGGCTCCTATTCCCAATGAAGGTGCTTTTATATTATGAGATTAAAAATTAGTAACATCTGTTGGAAATTGTTTGTCTTTTAACTATTCTCATGTATCCATTTTTAATTTGAGGCTGTTTTGTTCTTTCTCGATTACTGGCATAGATTTGGGGTGTCAGCAAATTTCCAGACAAGGAACCTTGGGAGACACTTTGAGATAAACATGCTTGAATGTAAAGCAATTCAGCCTACAAAGCAAGTTTTTGGTGTGCTCCAGCTGCACACTCCAATTTACACATATAATGTACATTTATTCTCAAAGAAAATGTATATTGACACAAACATCTAACTAGAAGTATGTCTTTGTGCTTCACTGGGATTGTAAAAAAGATGAAATCCTAGATCATGCACATGTTTGCCAATATCTCTGAAACATATCTCTGAAACAGATCACCAATTTGGTTTTATTATTTTTTCATTTTTTTTAAAAGTTGAGGCTATTGCTAGGGGAAGCCAAAAATACACACAGTGAAATGAGCATAATGCAATTCATGCAAAGAGAACTTTCCTGAGTTCTCTGATGGGTTTAGGATAGTTCCTCATGGAACAGAGGAACAGAATAGAATAGGAATCTTTGCTATCCCATTGAGGACTGAATAAATACCACCAGGTTATTAAAAAAATTCCTCACTAATTTAGGCTCATTGGCAAAACAACATCGAGTCACTCTACCATCTTCTTTTTTCTTCATGGCCTCCTCGATACAAAGTCCATTTTAGTATATCAAGAGATGATTAAGTAAGAAGACTATTGCTCATGCCATTGAGAAGTAATTTAAAATAGGTATCTCTTTCAAAATGCCCTAGAGAGAAGTTATATCATTTTCTTCATATTGTTACTGGAAAATTAGTGTTATACAAAGACAAAGCAAATTCACTTCCTATTAAAATTGTAGGTGTGGTGTATTTCATAAACCATGAACTATGATATAAATCAAGTAGCTGATATTAAATGGAAAACACTACAGTCAAAGATCAGCAGAAACTGCTCTCCCTCAAGATCAGCTCCTCTTTTGATTCTGGTTACTTAGCTTTGATTTGTGCATGGCAAACAAAACACACTGAATAAAAAAAAAAGTCATGCGTTGGCTGCCAGAGTCATGTATGTGATATTTCACTGGGAGGATTTCTGTTTCATATTTTAGAAATTTTTAAGCTAGTGCTAAATGAAATAATGTGCAAAATACAAACCCTTAATATTAAGAAATAATTAGGAAACGTTTCAAAAGTATGTATTATTGAAAGCCCCTAAGGTGCCCGCTCTGAGGAAATTTCTCCCAGAGTCCTGGGGAAGACACTATAAGTGGAGTAGTTACTAATATGAGGGATAACGAATGAATCTACTTACATGAAACTCTTTATTCCATTCTCTTTATTCTAAGACAAAATCCTATCTACACAGCTTCAATTCTGTCCTCATACTCAGTTCCTTTCTGTCCCTTCTCCTCCTGTCCTCTCATAGTTCTATCTAAGTTCTTTCCATCTCGTTCTCATCTTTGCCTGTATTCCTCTCTCCATCCTTGTTCCTTCCTTTCCTCTCCCTGTGACCTGTCTCCATACACCTACAATTAGCAACACTCTGGCCCTGCTGCTTTCTGGACTGGCAGGGTAAGTCTGCTGAAGCTAGGAAACCTGCATCACAGCTTGAATCACCTGGTATGAAAAGCCCTTTTGTTCTAAGTGAGTTGCTCAAGGGGAAGTGTAGAGGTGCCATGAAGGCTGTGAGAGAAAGGAGGGTCTGATTTAGTTTGCACAAGAAGCAGAGCTATGTACCTAACATCTGCCTGGCCTAAGCAGTGTCTCCAAATGGATATTTACCTTAATTCAGGAGATTAGTGGGTAGTCTGGAAAGCTTAATCTGTTTGCCATTTTTCCTTGGATGCTTTTGTCCAGAGCAGGCCCTGCCTTTGGATGCTTGCTAAAGTAGATAATTGCAGAAGGCAGACATCTGATTTTAATGCTAAAAAGAAGCAGCAGAAAGCCCGAAGCAGGAAGCCTTGCCTGTGTGTATCCAAATAACTTAATTGTGCATGCCGAAGGAATGATCAATCCACACTGTTTAGAAGTTCTTAGGAAAAAGAATCAATTGGGAAAGCTATGATAGTACACATGAAATTCATAGCAGAAAACAGCTGATATATTCAAAAAGCCAAATAACACCAATATTCCTTGAGCCTTGGCTTCCTCTGCAAAGTCCTTGACCTTTGAGATAATAGCTTTTGTCTTAGTTAGCTGAATTCCTACTACATATTTCTGTAGCCTGCAGCAATGTATGATGTCAAGGTTATTCTATTCTACTGGAAAAAAAGCAAATTTGGACCTTAAAATTCTACTGGTTGTAGTAAAAACACTTGTATAAACTCATAGTAGTTATTTGGATTCCTATTTGTTTATATTGTTTCTCTAAATCCCAAGTGACTTGTGCTACCCTATCTACAAATGATTGGAACCTTCAGAGCCCTCTTTTCTCTGGATTAGCTGTGATAAAACCTCTCTAGGATGAATTAGAGTGAAATCAACCAGGGAGTTCCCCACAAAGGCTCATGTTTAATCATTAAAGACAGCATGTTTGTTCAAGTTCACAAGCTTGAATAAGAACACTTATAGCATGCTACAAATATTGGACATGAATTGCCTTCTTTTGTAGTCTAGAATGTAATGAGTCTTTCTCTGTTCCTCCAGCCAGCTCCCAAACAATGACATGGAGATTTATTATTAATTATGAACCTCAGTTTTAGCTTAGGCTTGTCCCACTAGCTCTTGTAATTTAAGTTAACACATTTATTTTAATCTACATTCTGTCATGCAGATCCTTATCTCATCTCTTCCTACTGACCATGCTGCTTCCTCCACACCTGACTGGTGACTCTTCCTTCCTCTTCCTAGAGTTCTCTCTCTGCCTGGAAGTCCCACCCATCTCTCCTGCCTACCTATTGGCCATTCAACTTTTTATTACACCAACCACAGCAATTCATTTTCACACAGTATACAAATATCCAATAACATTTGAAAAGTTATTTCTGTTGTCCCTGTACTCTAATAAGAATTTCCTTATGATATCCCTATCCTTAACCTTGGTCAATGAGTTGGTAATTTTCAACCATAGAAAGAAAACTCACTAAGCTAAAGGCACTGTGAAGTATAATGAAAATAACAGCAGTGCATTAAGACATCCCATTTTAAAAATCAAGAAAACACATTCTCATTAATTCAATTGGGTGTGAGCAATGGTACAGATATTATAGTTAAGTATACTAGTAATACTGACACCATCCATATTGAGAGAGAAGACCAGAAGATCAAGTAGTTAGGACACTTATATAACTTCACCAGGCAGCTTGAAGCAGACCAGGGAATGTTGTGAACCATCACACCTCAGCTCTCTGACTCATTAAGTTCCCTTTAATAGGACATCAGTGAGCAATCTGAATGTCTTAGAAGGGTCTTTAAGAAGGATGGGGATGTTTCATGGGAAGAAATACTAAGGGATATAAGTTTGTATGGATGAAGGGTTGGAGTAATTAAGACAAAGTACTCTTTCTCTGAAAAGAGAAGAGAGAAGCCACAGGTCATTTGAGGAAAAAATAAAAGAGAGAAAACAGACAAGAATTTACCCAAATATTGTTTAAATGATTTGAGAACATAATCCTTTTATGAAAGTGTGTATTAATTTTTTCTTACATTTACTGTGGGGTGGTACATGTGCCATGGTGGTCAGGGAGGTCACAGGACAGGTATGACTCAGTTTTCTCCTTCCATAATGTGAGCCTGGGAGATCAAACTCAGATTGTCAAGGTAGGGGCAAACACCTTTCCTGCTGAAACATCTCATGGGACCAGAAGGTAGTTTTCTTTTTAACAAATCTTTACTTAACACTTACTCAGCACTCCATTGCCAATATACAATGCTATGCTTAGGACTTTCTCTTTGTTTTTGTTGATTCCTTGTTATTGGTTTTCCGTGTGTGTGTGTGTGTGTGTGTGTGTGTGTGTGTGTGTGTGTGTGTGTGTGTGTTTAAGATATGCTCTCACTCTTTAGCCTAAACTAACCTAAAACACAGGATTGCATCAGACTCATCATAATCCTCCTGCCACAGTCTCACAATACTGAGATTGCAGGCATGAGCCACCATGCTAACTTGATGACCTTGAATAAATTCATAAGGCAATATCTTCATCTTCACTGACCAGTTCTAGAGTATTTCTATCATCTTCTGAGTAATCTCATTAGCTGCATTTGTAAGATTTTTCATTCATATCCCACAGGTTCTAAAGCCAAGCCCAATCACCTCTGCTTTCTGTATCTATAAATTTTTCTATTCTGTCCAGAGCAATACAGTTGAGTAGTCTGTGGTGTCTGGTTTCCTTTACTTCGTTTCTAAAGTTTATCTATACTCAGACATGCATCAACATTTCATAGTTTTCAATTACTCTCTAGTACTAAGCTGTATGGATATGCTGTGTTTTGTTTGAGAGCAATTTAGTTTGAATATTGAGAGAAATCAATTTTGAATAATGCTGCTTTGACTATTTGATTTTATGTGTTTCTATGAAACACTTCTCATTTTTCTTACATGAATTATTAGGAGTAGATTTGTTGGGTCACAGGAGAATACAATATTTAAAGAAACTTGCAAACTGATACCTAAAGTAACTGTGCCAAATTACATTGAAAGAGATTTACATTTTATTTTGAAGTTAAATATGTAAAATTTATGTATTGTAAATATAGTAAATATCTCTAAACTTAAGGTCACAAGCACTATGATGAACTAAGGTTTTGTTTCCATCCAAAATTCATATGTTAATACCTTACTGCCAGTGTGTCTACATTAGCAGATGGGGCTTTTAGGGAAGTGATTAAAATTAAATGAGGTCATAACTTGGTTCCTGATTTGATAGGATTAGTGTTTTATGAGCATAGACACCTGAGCGTCCTGCTGTCTCCCACCCAGCCTGCCATTCTATGCACATACTCTGATGAGAGTCTGTGAAGCCACTGTGTGAGAACACAGCGTTCTGGAAGCCCAGGGCCGAGTCCTTACCAGAAACTTCATCTCCTTGCCCCCGATCTTGAGCAGCAGCGTTCAGAGCTGTGGTTACGTGAATGTCTGGTGTTTAAGCCATGCATCCTGTGATCCTTTATAGAAGTGATCCAAGTAGAGTAACATATATACCCACATTGTATTAATTTTTCAGCATGATAAAAATGACAGGAAAGGGTCGGGGATCTGTTTTCACCAATGTTCTGATAAGGCACGTGGAGGCTTGGAATCTTAAATTTCCTCTAAATTACAACTTTGGGGTGGGGGTTGTCAGATTCTTTTCTCCACTAAATTATCTATCATTAGTGTAAAGGAAAATAATCAGTATGGGGTTGAAGACTTCATGCTAGAATACAGTGAGCAGTTAAAATACTAAAAACAAATTTCTGATGCCAGATCTGTAGTTATGGTCCATCTGCATATTTTTTATAAATTATCTTGTTCTCACAGGCATCCAACTAACTAATTATGTGCAAACAATAAGAATCAAGCAGCTGCCAAAAGAGTTAGTGCTGTAGCCAATAGCAACTGCCTTTGGCAGGGAAGTTCTGCTTGCAGGCATCAAAAAAACACTTAGTTTTTATTGCTGAATTAAATATGTGTGCCTACTCTGCGATAGGGGCAGCTAAAGATACGAAGAGAATTAGAAGGAAAAGTGACCTTAGGCAAAGTGTTTGATTCTTCTTATCAGAAAACAAAAAGGCTTACAGTTATTATTTTGGAGGTTGAGTTTATAAAGAGGAATGGATTATTTTTCCTTTTTCAATTTGTACTGCATTTATCAGCTGCAACAAGGCTTAGTGATGATATTTCTGCAGTAGAGGGTTTAGGATCTAAGGAGAGTTCTCTGGAGAATACATGAATTGGGCTTGATATTGGAGAGTTCCATTAAAAAAGGTAGTGGAAACAAATATCTGTTTGGAAGCATTTTATGGCAAAGAATAAAAGTGTGTGTGTGTGTGTGTGTGTGTGTGTGTGTGTGTGTGTGTGTGTGTGTGTGTGTGCATTCAGAAGTAACTCTGCATAGTTTATTGAGAATTTGAATATGGAAGAAAGCAAAGAAAATGGTCTGAGTTTCACGATGCTTCATTTGAATTATTTCCAACAAGAATAATTTGGTTTGAAACCATCTTTAGGTTATATATTTTCAATATGAATCATGTTTAGTTTTTAACAGTGTTTTCTATAGTGGGCAAAATCCTGCTGCAGACTTTTACACAGACCATATCATGGTTTATTATTTAATCATTTTATTAATATCCTCTCAAGAATACTGTTTCTCCACATTTTATATCTATAGTATTCTTTAACAGGAGAAAAGGGGTGCACAATTAAAAAGAGAGTAAGCGACACTCAGTCTGTACCTACAGCACAGTAAATGTGGCAAAATCAACATGACTATGAAACACAACCTATGTTAGCATTCACAGTTGACCTCCTGCCTCTGCTCTACAATTCCACTGTGCTATTTCTCTGAAAAGTACTTAAAGTGAAAATACTCAATATTTTGTTTACTGACCTGGGATATGACATGCCATCATGAGGCAGAGTGGACAGAGGAAACATGGCTTTGCTGCTGACTACTTTATGTTGAATGTTATTACAAAGCTCTACTGGGGGCACACCAGATCCAGACCAAATCAGTGTTTGCAAAGTAATTGCTTTGCCTCTGACTGCTTGAAGGGAAATCCATAGACAATAAGCACAAGAGTGTTAACAAGCATAGGAAATAAGAACTGATGGCTAGAGAGTTCTGCTTTGCCATGATGCCACAGTAACTGTCAAGAGTTACTACGTGAGCACAATTTCGAAGGGCTGGGAAGACCTCTCTCACTCTGTTCTCACATTTACACAGGGATCCAGGTACAAAGAACTTCGCCAACATTATCTGGCTCACTAACTTCTAAAGACTGTGCTGTCTGCTGTATCTTAAAGAGAAAATATATACATATAGACCACTCAGGCTACAGTCTCAATTGTTCTAAATATATTCTTCAAACTTATAGCATAGAAATAATTGTAATCATACAATTAAAGTGAATTCAGTCATACTGGAGATTTGGAGGACAGAGGAGGGGGGATGAGAGAGGAGGATATGAAAGAATAATAGAGAGGTACATATGATCCCAGTACATTCTATGCATGTATAGTCATGGCATAACAAATCCCTTTCCTTTGCACAACAAATGTAAGCTAATAGAAAATGTGAAATAATAGGAGAATGAAAATCTCAGTTTAGCAATGGATGCAAAAGCAATACACATTTATATTTGATATAGCAGAACTCTGAACTAAACTAGATTTGTATACACTGCCATCACTTCACAGGAGGTTTGCCTTTCAGTTGAGGTAATTCTGTAAAGAAGGGAGGCTCCTTTGTAACACATGGACTGAGCTGTACTTTTTACCTTCCAATGGGTCTTAGGAAATGTTAACCTCTGGGTTTAAAGTAAATTTAAATATTATGATAATGTTAATTCTCAACTTGACAAGATATAGAATCATCAAGGAAACAAGCTTCCAGCATTCTATACAGTCACTATGCAGGTTAGTTCAGCCTTTCAGCTTATTAGTAAAGGGTCGTCTACAGGTTAGTAAGGTGGGATGAGTCACCTTCCGTGTGGGTGACATAATTCCATGGACTACGGTCCCGGACTGAGAAAGATGAATGCCAGCATTCATTCCTCCCTGCTTCTTGACTGGACAAACACTTTG
Organism: Peromyscus maniculatus bairdii; assembly: GCF_049852395.1. Taxonomy (NCBI): domain Eukaryota; kingdom Metazoa; phylum Chordata; class Mammalia; order Rodentia; family Cricetidae; genus Peromyscus; species Peromyscus maniculatus. The sequence goes on along the minus strand of NC_134857.1, from coordinate 16,513,685 downwards.
ACCATCTTGATTTCTGCTCCCACCACTGTGCCTTCCCAATCCAGGTAGAATGTATGTGCTCAAACTGTAAGCCACAATAACCTCTTCTTTCTTAAGTTGCTATTCTCATATATTTTGTCACAGAAATGTTAAAAAGCAATGACTACAAATACCAGTTTCTGTCTTTAATAATGAAAAGTTCATCCTAACAATTTTAAAGAATTTAATGAGCACTTTATAAAACTAAATACATAGCATCTGCATGTTATTCTGTAATGTATTGATATGCAGAATGTAATAATTTAAACTAAGGTTAATATTTTGGATTTCATATAAATTATATATTGAATAATAAATATTCAATTCATGTGGATATGTGTTCCTATTTTCAAATGGTTTATCTCCTTCAGAAAATACTGCTTTAGGAAGATAATAGAATCACACATTACAGGAAATAAGAATACCAAATTATCTCATATGGCATAAACCTATGGCTAAAGGTCAGAAAATTATTACACTGTCTGACTTTGTTCTAGACACACAAATTACTGGCTTTTGGGTATCATTTAGAAAGTCTGTTCAAAGATATAAGATATAGTAATTAACTCTTTATAGCATCTTGCTACAGAGTTTTAAGAGCTTTGTTTTAAACCAGTTCATATAATCTAATAGAATTTTAATCTCTTGTCTTTTTGGAATTGAAAGTTTGTGAAAGGTCATTATATGGAATAGTTTGTTTTTATATGTTAAGATGCTAAGAAGGATCTATAATCATAAATGTTAATACAATATATACACAGAACCATAAAGGGGGCTTTACTTTATACTAGCAGTTCCCAAATGTAAGAACTAGCTCCAGTTGGTGAAAAGTTTAATGGGCATCTTGACTTCCCAGCTTTCCCAGGTCTCATTTAATGATGTAGTTCCTCAACATCATGGAGTAGAAATTCAAAATTTTGTGTGATAATATTTTATTGTCATTATTAAGTAACTGAATTTTCTAAATACATTGTTAATGAAGCAAAACAAAGTCATTCATGACTATGATAGCAGAGAGCCTAACACTTGACTCTGACCAGATATTATCATGAATAGCACCCCCCTCCACCTGGAAACAAGAGGAACATAGCTATATGAGAGTGCTCCATGAGCTTTCAATCTCAGCAAATCACCAATCTTAGATGCATTGATGATATAACGACCAGGTAAGACATGTCTCTGGTAAAATATAATGTCACCTAGACATCATCTATGTAACATTACAGAGAAAAATCACACTTAAAATCAATGCAACTTCAGGGTGCTGTAGAGATTTTTAAAAAAGCATATTAAAGAGCATACAAATCCAAAGGTTAAAAAATGTTAGGACAATTTTCCTGCTTGCTTTAATAGATCAGATTTATGATAGATTTATGTATATAGATGATAGATAGATAGATAGATAGATAGATAGATAGATAGATAGACAGACAGGATAGAGAGAAAAACATATTGACAGATGGAAAGACTTTGTAGGAGGTTTAGCTAAATAAAAAAAACCCAAAAATTGTATCTGGGTATAGATACACTAGCCACCAAAACCACATACAAGATGCATGAAAATATATTAATATATTGTATGTGTTAGATAATCATTGGTTATTCTTTGAGAGAAGATAATAATGACTACTAAATATATATATGTGTGTGTATATATATTTTTTGTGTAAGTACTAATTACAATAATTCATATTGAACACATTAAGTATACCAACACACTGAAAGCAAGGCTTTAAAATTCTTGAATTCCGAGCCCCCAGCTCCCATCGTCCCCGGAGCTCCCATCTGGACAAAAACGAGACCTGAACATTACAAAATGGAAGAAGCAGAAGAAAGCAACCTTGGGAATAACATCATGAAGAGGCTAGAGCCTTATATAAAAGAAATAAAAAATGAAATTGAGGAAAAGACAAACAAAAAATGGGAAGAACACTATAAAAAACTAGAGGAAAGGACAAATAAAGCAGAAGAAAACAATAAATCCCTTAAAGAAAATCATGAAAAAGCAATTAAACAGATGATGGAAACAGTCCAAGACCTGACAAGGGAAATAGAAAAAATGAAGAAGACACAAACAGAGGGAATGCTAGAAATAGAAAATCTGAGTAAATGAACGGGAACTTTAGATGCAAGTATAACCAACAGAATGCAAGAGATGGAAAAGAGGCTCTCTGGAATTGAAGATACGGTAGAAGAAATAGATTCATCAGTTAAAGAAAACACTACAACGAACAAAGTCATTACCCAAAATGTCCAACAAATTTGGGACACCATGAAAAGACCAAACCTATAAATAATAGGGATCAAGGAAGGAGAAGAATACCAACTCAAGGGTACAGAAAATATATTCAACAAGATCATAGAAGAAAACTTTCCCAACTTAAAGAAGGAAATGCCTATGAAGATACAAGAAACCTATAGAACACCAAACAGACTAGATCACCCAAAAAAAAGTCCCCTTGCCACATAAGAATTAAACAACTAAATGTATAGAATTAAGAAAGAATATTAAGAGCAGTAAAGGAAAAAGGCCAAGTGACTTATAAAGGCAAACTCATCAGAATAACACCCGATTTCTCAATGGAGACTTTGAAAGCCAGAAGGACCTGGACAGATGTAATGCAGACACTAAGAGACCATGGATGCCAACCTAGACTAATATACCCAGCAAAACTTTCAATCATGATAGAAGGGGTGAATAAGACATTCCAAGACAAAGCCAGAGTTAAGCAATACTTATCCACAAACCCAGCCCTACAGAAAGCACTAGAAGGAAAATTCCAACCTAAGGAAGTCAGATACACCCTCAAAAACACAGGCAATCGATAATGCCACAGCAGTAAACTCCAAAGAAGAGAAGTAAACACACACTACCACCAAAAAAATAACAGGAATGAACAATCAATGGTCATTAATATACCTTAATATCAATGGACTTAATTCACCTATAAAAAGACACAGGTTTACAGAATGGATACGAAAGCAGGACCCATCTTTCTGCTGCATACAAGAAACACACCTCAAATTCAAAGATAGACACTATCTAAGAATAAAAGGCTGGGAAAAGACTTTCCATTCAAATGGTCTTAAGAAGCAAGTGGGTGTAGTCATCCTAATGTCCAGCAAAATAGACTTCAAACTAAACTCAATCAAAAGAGATCAAGAAGGGCATTACATACTCATCACAGGAAAGATCCACCAAGATAAAGTTTCAATTCTGAACATTTATGCCACAAACACAAAGACACCCACATATGTAAAAGAAACATTACTAAACCATAAACCACATATAAAACCCCACACATTAATAGTAGGAGAATTCAACACCACACTTTCACCACTGGACAGGTCTCCCAAATCAAATTTTAAAGGAGAAATAAAGGACTTAACTGGTGTTATGACTCAAATGAACTTAATTGATATCTACAGAACATTCCATCCTAACAAAAAAAAAATACCTTCTTCTCAGCACCCCACAGAACCTTCTCTAAAATCGAACACATACTTGGCCACAAAGCAAATCTCAACAGATACACAACAATTGGAATAACTTCCTGTGTTCTATGAGACCACCATGGTTTAAAGTTAGATTTCAACAACAACAAAAACTACAGTAAACTTACAATCTCATGGAAACTGAATCACCAATGGGTTAAGAAAGAAATAAAAAAAAGAAATTAAAGACATCCTAGAGATCAACGAAAATGAAGACACCACATACCCAAAATTATGGGACACAATGAAAGCAGTGCTAAGAGGAAAATTCATAGCACTAAATTCCACATAAAGAAGTTGGCAAAATCTCACACTAGTGACTTAACAGCACATCTGAAAGCTCTAGAACAAGAAGAAGCAAGGTCTCCCAGGAAGAATAGATGCCAAGAAATTATCAAATTGAGAGCTGAAATCAATAAAATAGAAACAAGGAGAATAATACAAAAAAAAATAATGAAACAAAGAGTTGGTTCTTTGAGAAAATCAACAAAATAGACAAGCTCTTATCCAAACTAACCAAAAGAAAGTAGAGAGCATCCAAATTAACAAAATCAGAAATGAAAAGGGAGACATAACAACAGACAATGAGGAAATCCAGAGAATCATCAGGTCATACTTCAAAAACCTCTACTCCACAAAACTGGAAAATCTAAAAGAAATGGATAATTTTTGGATAGGTACCACATACCTAAGTTAAATCAAGACTGGATAAAGTATTTAAATAACCCCTAAGGAAATAATCATTCATTAAAAGTCTCCCAAGCAAAAAAAGCCCAGGACCAGATGATTTCAGCACAGAATTCTACCAGATCTTCAAAGAAGAGTTAATACCCATACTCTTTAAATTGTTCCACACAATAGAAGCAGAAGGAACATTACCAAACTCCTTCTATGTGGCTACAATTACCCTGATTCCTATACCAAACAAGGATACAACAAAGAAAGAGAACTACGGACCGATCTCCTTCATGAACATTGATGCAAAAATACTCAATAAAATACTGGCAAACAGACTCCAAGAACAAATCAAAACAAATACCCACCATGATCAAGTAGGCTTCATCCCAGAGATGCAAGGATGGTTCAACATACAAAAGACTGTCAATGTAATTCACCATATAAACAAACTCAAAGAAAAAAAAAACACATGATCATCTCACTAGATGCAGAAATTTTGTCAAAGGCATTTGACAAAATCCAACACCCTTTCATGATAAAGGTCTTGGAGAGATCAGGAATACAGGAAACATACCTAAACATAATAAAGGCCATTTACAGCAAGCCAACAGCCAACATCAAATTAAGTGGATAGAAACTCAAAGTGATTCCACTAAAATCAGGAACGAGGCAAGGCTGTCTGTCCGCTCTCCCCATACTTATTCAATATAGTACTTGAAGTTCTAGCCAGAGCAATAAGACAACATAAGGAGATTAAGGGGATACAAATTGGAAAGGAAGAAGTCAAGCTTTCCCTATTTGCTGGTGACATGATAGTATACTTGAGTGACCCCAAAGATTCAACCAAGGAACTGATACAACTTATATACACCTTCAGCGACATAGCAGGATACAAGATCAACTCAAAAAAATCAGTAGTCCTCCTATATACAATTGACAAACAGGCTGAAAAGGAAATCAGAGATACATCATCCTTTACAATAGCCACAAATGATATAAAATACCTTGGGTTAACATTAACCAAGCAAGTGAAGGACCTATATGACAAGAACTTTAAGTCCCTGAAAAAAGAAATTGAAGAAGATGTCAGAAAATGGAAAGATCTCCCATGATCATGGATAGGCAGGGTTAACATAGTAAAAATGGCAATCTTACCAAAAGCAATCTACAGATTCAATGCAATCCCCATCAAAATACCAACACAATTCTTCACAGACTTGGAAAGAATAATACTCAACTTCATATGAAAAAACAAAAAACCCAGCATAGTCAAAAGAATCCTGCACAATAAAACAACCTCTGAAGGCATCACGATCCCTGACCTCAAGCTCTACTATAGAGCTACAGTAATAAAAATAGCTTGGTATCGAATTGAAGTCCCTGACATTAATCCGCACACCTATGAACATATAATTTTTGACAAAGAATCCAAAACTGTACAATGGAAAAGAGAATGCATCTTCAACAAATGGTGCTGGCATAACTGGATATCAACATGTAGAAGGCTGCAAATAGATCCATATCTGTCACCATGCACAAAACTGAAGTCCAAGTGGATCAAAGACCTCAACATAAATCCAGTTACTCTGAACCTGATAGAAGAGAAAGTAGAAAGTAGTCTGGAATGAAATGGCATAGGAGATTACTTCCTAAATATTACACTAGTAGCACAAACACTGAGAGAAACAATCAATCAATGGGACCTCTTGAAACTGAGAAGCTTTTGTAGAGCAAAGGATATGGTCAACAAGGCAAAGCAACAGCCTACAGAATGGGAAAAGATCTTCACCAACCCCACATCTGACAGAGGGTTGATATCCAGAATATATAAAGGACTCAAGAAATTAGACATCAAAATGCCCAACAGTCCAATTAAGAAATGGGCTATAGAACTAAACAGAGAATTCTCAACAGAGGAAACTCAAATGGCTGAAAGACATTTAAGGAATTGCTCAACATCCCTAATCATCAGGGAAATGCAAATCAAAACAACTCTGAGATACCACCTTACACCTGTCAGAATGGCTAAGATCAAAAACACTGAGGACACTTTATGCTGGAGAGGATGTGGAAATCAGGGAACTCTCCTCCACTGCTGGTGGGAATGCAAGCTTGTACAACCACTTTGGAAATCAATATGTCACTTTCAAAAAAGCTGGGAATCAATCTCGTCCATGATGCATCTATACCACTCTTGGGCATATACCCAAGGAATGCTCAATCATACCACAAGGGCACTTGCTCAGCTTTGTTCATATCAGCATTTTTTATAATAGCCAGAACCTGGAAACAACCTAGATGCCCTTCAACTGAAGAATGGATAAATAAATTGTGGCACATATACACAATGGAATACTACTCAGCAGAGAAAAACAATGACATCATGAGGTTTTCAGGCAAATGGATGGATCTAGAAAAAATCATCCTGAGTGAGGTAACCCAAACTCAGAAAGACAAACATGGTATGTACTCACTCATTGGAGGATACTAGATGTAAAACAAAGATGACTAGACTGCTACTCACAACTCCAGGGAGGCTACCTAGAAAACAGGACACCAAGAAAGACACAGGGATTGCCAATAGAGAAATGGATGAGATCTACATGAACAACCTGGATGTGAGTGGAGGTAATGAAGGGCGAGGGTCAAGGGAAAAAGAGCTTAGGGGAGCAGGAGATCCCAGGTCGATCAAGAAAAGAGAGGGAGAACAAGGAATAGGAGACCATGATAAAGAAGATCCCATGGGAATAGGAAGAAGCAAAGTGCTAGAGGGGCCCACAGAAATCCACAAAGATACCTCCACAATAGACGACTGGCAATGGTTGAGAGACAGCCCGAACTGACCTACTCTGGTGATAGGATGGCCAAACACCCTAATTGTCATGCTAGAAACCTCATCCAATGACTGAGGGAACCCGATGCAGAGATCCACGGCCAGGCCCCAAGTGGAGCTCCGGGAGTCCAATTGGCGAGAAAGAGGAGAGTTTGTATGAGCAAGAATTGTTGAGACCAAGATTGAAAAAAAGCACAGGGACAAATAGCCAAATGAATGGAAACACATGAACTATGAATCAATAGCTGAGGAGCCCCCAACTGGATCAGGCCCTCTGGATAAGTGAGACAGTTGATTAGCTTGGCCTGTTTGGGAGGCATCCAGGCAGTGGGACCGGGACCTGTCCTCAGTGCATGAGCTGGCTGTTTGGAACCTGGGGCTTATATAGGGACACTTGGCTCAGCCTGGGAGGAGGGGACTGGACCTGCCTGGACTGAATCTACCAGGTTGAAGTCAATCCCCAGGGGAGGCTTTGCCCTGGAGGAGAAGGGAATGGGGGGGTGGGCTGAGGGGAAGGCGGGGGGGGGGGGTGAGAACAAGGGAATCTGTGGCTGATAAGTAAAATTAAATTAAATTATAAAGTAAAATAAAGATATTGAACAAAAAAATTCTCGAATTCCAGTCTCATAAACAGAAATATTACTGTTTAATTATTGAAAGTTAAAAAATGTGTGAGATAAACTTTCACTATGTTTTAAGAGTCAAGAGAATATAGGAATTCTTCCTATTTGTTTATCATTACGTGTATATTAATTTTAAGCCAAGCCTCAATTTAAGAATTTAAAAATTAATAAGTGCCAATTTGACTGGGATCTCCTTTCTGTGCATGCTTCTATTTTTAAAAGTTCAGTCATTGTCAAACCATTGGGCCAATTACTTCTAAATTATGACAGCTCTACTGTAGGGTGCTATTTACTGTCTAGTGGAAATCAATACAACTCATCATTATTATCTGTTCTAAAGAAGGTGAGTATTAACTTTCAAACCCATCTCTTTACTTTTTTGAGATATTTTCATACTAGCTTTCATACTTTCCTTCATAAGTAATATGAAACATTATGAGTTGAAAATTGCATTATCCAACAAATGATTATATTATGAAGATGCACTATATATCCACTTGAAATACATCCAATTTCCTTGGGCTTTAAGTTCTATTTCTTTTCTTATTAATTCATCTGTGTATAAGCACAAATCTCTAACCCTCATAAACCAAAGTAAGAATTCCTATCAGGTCATGGTCTCTTATCAAGTTTTACCTTAAGAATGTCTTGTTTTTTGCACTTGGTACTTGTGACGGCATTTTCTTTATAGGCTTATATGAGAATGCATGTATAAGCAACAAATATTAATTCTTTTATCATTTTTTATTTTTCATGCGTTAGGAAGACTTATTATAAATTTGTTCCCTCAGAATGAGGTGGGAATAAATTTTGTAAGTGGCACTGTCATAGATACTCGCATCACATTTCTGCATCATCTACGACATCACTGTTCTCTTATAATATCATTTGTTCATTATTGTTTTCAGGGTGTCACCGAACTGAAGACTCAGTCCTACTATTCAATGAAAGATTAAATGTGATCTACAAAAGTTCACTGTCTTGCTAAAAAGCAAAGCAAAACAACAAAACCCAGCAATATCTTTCTTCTTTTTGTTTTACAATGATTTATCACTTCTTCAAACTATTTGACATAGAATTACATTTTTTTCTATTTTGAAATAACTTTTCACCCTAGACTCTCAGCAATACTCTTTCCTGCATTAAGTGCTTTCTTCCACCTTCCTAGTTCATTGGTGGATACTGTCTGCTGTACTCGTCTGCACTGGGGCCTCCTGCTGGCTGAAATCTAACCACTGAAGACAGATACAGTGAGTGCTTGGTCTTCCATAGTTTGTTCTATCAAGTCAAAGAGCTGTGAGACAGCCACGTGAAATCCAGTCACTGTGGTGGGTTTTCAAGATCTTCATAGAAAGCATTTAAATTATTCCTTAAATAAACTATTACAAAATAGAAATGGAAATAAGTAAAGGTATATATAAAACAATTCAGCTGATCAAATACAAAATATGGTCCCTGTTCTACATATTAAAAAAATAGAGCATTCTGAGAGGGTTAGAAGGAAGGAAAAGCAGGGGAAATGGTGTAATTGTATTATCATTTTTATTTATTTATTTATTTATTTATTTTGGTTTTTTGAGACAGGGTTTCTCTGTGTAGCTTTGTGCCTTTCCTGGGACTCACTTGGTAGCCCAGGCTGGCCTCGAACTCACAGAGATCCACCTGGCTCTGCCTCCCGAGTGCTGGGATTAAAGGCATGTGCCACCACTGCCCGGCGTATTATAATCTTAAGAAATAAAAAAAGTTAAAATATCACAATAAATAATAGTACTTTTAGAAAATTGCTGCAAGCCAAAGCCAGTTTGTGCAGATGACTCAGGGAGTCAATAGGTCTAACCCTTTGCTAGAGAGGCTCACACAGGACACGACACTTATTACTTAATGTGACTCACACCTCCATGTGCATGAAAGAAAACACTCACTTTGTAATGCTGCTGAGTGAGGCACAGAATGCTTGCTGATGAGATCCACTGACAGAGACTCTGGTTATTAATAGGACAGATGGGAAATCTCATTCTAGAAACTGTGAGCCTTTAGGTCAAAAATATGTATTAGAACAATCACAATTTGCTACAAAGCTCCAGCACATTGCTAATAGTGATGTTTGCTTAGACTTTTTGTTCCTTGATGCTGGGGATCAAAGGGAAGGTTTTCCACATTGTGAAGTGTAAACAATGGACAATGGTAAGAGCTATTATCAGAAATAACTAAATATGTGTATGCCTGGATACTTGTGTTCATTAAAGTTTTTCAAAAGATGTTTTATACTGTGTGTAGGTTTCTTTTGATTTGTTGGTTTGTTGTTATTGTTTTGGGTTTTGTTTGTTTTTAGGAGGTTTTTTTTTTTTTTTTTTTTTTTTTTTTTTTTTTTTTTTTGGGACATTTCCAAGCCTTATGACAGAAGGCCCAGAGCTGCTCCTCCTTTTTTATCTTGTCGAATTGTCCTGTCCTGTGTAGCAGCTGAAATCAGTCACATCTGGCAGAAGTCGGCAGTATCAAGTGTTTCCTTCATCGACTGTCTCTCATCTGGGCTCTATTTGAGATCTTTACTCCTATCCTTGAAAGAAGCGGTTCAGAAATCCCTCCTGATACTGTGCTGGCCTCTCTTTTGGCAATCTATGCAATGATTCTCTCCTCTTTTGCTTTCTGGGCTTCTTATCCTACAGGACTCTGAGTACCTGTAGTATGCCTTGAGAATGGAGGCTAGGGGACCAAGTAGAGACAGGGACTGGAGTTTTTCACAGCTTAGTTTTTATGGACAGGATAGTGATGTTTTTCATACCACTGTAGTAAAGGGTATTCCTTGTGGAAATTAGGTTCTGAAACTGAGGGTCTCATGCATGTGAGGCAAACACTCTATCACTGAGCTATAGTCCCAGCCTTTAGTCTGTATCTCAAAGGCAAACAGGTTTCTTTTAGTACTAGTATATGTAATGGCAAGCAGTGTTATTAAGAATTACTTTATATGGCTACACATGCAAAGCTTTGTATGCAGAGCTTTTATGGTTGCTCAAATTTCTGTGGATGATGTAGTATGTAGGTATTTCAGATATACTTTTTTCTAAGTTCAAGAAAGCTGGCAAACACATACAAGTTCTTATAAAGTACAGCTTAACCAAGAATTTGAAACTTTTGTGAAGTTGTCCCATCACTGAGAGTTACGCCATACATCACATATAAACATCTCTCAAACTGGGGCATGAGAAAGCAAACTGGAGCGTGAATAAAGACTGACACAAATGAGAGGTTATTTATGGTATGTTGTGTTTTATTTAACATCTCTATGCCAATCTTATTTCATTGACAATCATGGGTTATTAGTTAAAATGCTGATCAGTATTGAAAAATATTAATAAATTTTAGTGAATTACTATTTTATCTATAAGACAGCATTTTCACCGAAAGTCCTTGGGAAATTTATTGAATTAAATAATTAAGTAAGCTGTTGTATAACATAGAGAAACTTGCTTACCCTTGTATATTATTGTGCTATTCACAGTAGACAAGATACAAGACCTCAGTGTGTATCAACAGATGAATAAATAAGGAAAATGTAATCCATATATGCAATGGAATTTTCTTCAGATATAAAGAAGAATAAAATTATAAAATTTGCAAGAAAATGGATGTAGCTGGAAAACATTATAATTAATAAAATTAGAAGACTTGCCGGGCGTTGGTGGCGCATGCCTTTAATCCCAGCACTCGGGAGGCAGAGGCAGTCGGATCTCTGTGAGTTCGAGGCCAGCCTGGGCTACCAAGTGAGCTCCAGGAAAGGCGCAAAGCTACACAGAGAAACCCTGTCTTGAAAAACCAAAAAAAAAAAAAAAATTAGAAGACTTAGAATGAAAAATATCCCATTTGTCATATATGTGGGATCTAAATTTATGTGTGTATGCATGAGTATGCACATTCATTTTTGTGAGTGTGCATATACATATGTAGCTCATAAAATAGAAACTGATGTATTGAAAATGATGTTGAGTTTGTGGTGAATATGATAATTATGCTTAGATGGGATCTACCAAAGGACTGGTAAAGACAGTTGCTTGAAAACACACGGAACTGTTTTTTTTAATTCTTCTGAAATCTACACCAGTCTCAATAATGAACAGAGAAGCTCTTTTTTTTTTCTTTCTTTTTTTCTTTTTCTTTTTCTTTTTGGTTTTTCCGAGACAGGGTCTCTCTGTGTAGCTTTGCGCCTTTCCTGGAACTCACTTGGTAGCCCAGGCTGGCCTCGAACTCACAGAAATCTGCCTGCCTCTGCCTCCCGAGTGCTGGGATTAAAGGCGTGCGCCACCACCGCCCGGCTCAGAGAAGCTCTTTTAAAAATACAGTTTTTCCAGCTTATTTTATGAATGATTTTATTCTTTTAAAAATTCACCTACTAATCCCTTCCAGGGGCAATCCAAAGTATATGACAATCTGATATCAGAATTGGCTGCATTGCTCAGCGCTGGTTCAGCATTTTCTAAAGCACTGGTTCTTATACCTTGTGGACATTTGTCATAAATAGCAGTTTTTTGAAACCCGACAGCTGCCCTGTAACTCATGTTACTTTTCAGTAGCCACATGTTTGGAATCAGATGACTCCAATACCCCGGACCCCATTTCTAAGCAAAATTACATAGGGTGACCTAAATCTCTTTCTAAAGTAACTATCTATGTACAACCTAAATCAACCAGCATACTTAATCCCTTTGTCTATCACAAAATAGAGCATGAAGTCCATTCAAATGACTACTATGGATGCCAGTTTTGCCATGGTTTTCTAGAAATCAGCCATCTTCTTTTATATGTCTGTGTGATAGAAGACATGTATATATATATATATATATATATATATATATATATATATATATATATATCTGTGTGTTGACATTGAATGGACTCCCATGTGTGGGTGCATGTGGATGCCCTAGCCAGCACAAGCCTACTTCCCTCATTGCTCTTCACCTTTCTTTTTCTGAAGCAGGGTCTCTCAACCAAACACAGAGCTCACCTAAACAACTAGTCTCACTTTCTGGTCTCTCTGTGTATCCCATATGCACCTCCTCAGTGTGAGTTAGGATTGGGTTCCATTCTCATGGAGCATTAAGTGAGCCCTTATATTCATACCACAAGTATTTAGTTGTTGTACTATCTCTTCATCCCAAGAACTCAAATCTTTCTTTTTGGGGAAAGATATCTCAAAAGAATCCTTCTCTTGGTTAATGTATCACTGATATAGTATAGCATAGCATAGCATGACAGATAAGACTTTAATGTATACAAAAGCACCTTTCCCTATAGAGGAATTAAACTTGTCAACAGTCAATATAGAGAAAGACAGAAATAAAATTATAATAGGTAACAAATCCAAAGCTGTACTTGAAACAATAAAATATGTCTATTCTAGATTTATCACTTATATACCTTTATAGAACTCTTTTATTTCATTGAACAAGATCATGTACAGGTATTGGTTGTAATTTTTTGGTATATAGCTATGATTACTCAACAATAGCTTATTTTCAAAGGGAGAAACTTTACTATATTAATCTCTATTAAGTGATGTAAGGCCAATAGAGTTTCAATTAGTGAAGTCCTACAGCTTAATTTTCTAAAAGGAAATGGATATATTTGTAAATAAACCCCAATTGGCCCAAACTACATATTGATTGTCTGTGATAATATATTGAAGCACACTTTTGGTTGATTTCTTCAAATTATATATTGGTCAATTCTAAAAATGGCCTGTACTACCATATAATATAGTTCATTCTAAAATACCGATGACACTAATTCATAAAATACAACGTTTAAATGATGATCATATTCCATGCTAACAAAAATCTACAATCTGAGTAGTTTCTACAGAATTCCAAGATCCCATAAAATATACAGAAATAAGGTTCAGTTCACAAAACAAAACAACAAACCAAAACATCTGTATGAAATTTAGAGTCCCTAGTGGCAGAGGGAGTGGGGTTTGTAGGAGTAAATCTGGAGGAGGTGACAATGCATGTCTGTGCCACTGATTAGTTGTTATTACAGGAACTTCTGTGTGTGCACATGTGCACATATGGCCAGCCGGCACTTCACTCACCTATGGGACAATGGGACCCGCTTTCAGGACACTGAACTGTTAAGATTAAAGTCTATTATTACAAATTCCAAGGGGCTGCACAGGTCATCCTGATATGTTGCATTATATTAGATTTTTTTTCTTAATAAGTAGATAGTGCCTGGAGCTATTAAATCTCTTTATTGTATAAGTTTGCTTCCACAGCACTTTTTGGAAAGCATTTGACCTCACCCCCTCGAGTCCATCTTTTATGCACTGGTTACTGTGCTCTCTGTCAGCAGACTTCCAGGCGACTTTGAGAACAACATTGTCCAAGACTGGTGTGAAAACACATAAAACCCTCTTCAGAGTAAATGAGAAATGTGGAACACAAAATAGAAATTCCCTTTCAGTTTCTTGGTAGATTCTCAAAATAAGAAACACATATATGTATAATACACAAAACAAAATTATCCCCAAAAATGTTACTATACTTAATGGGCTGCTGCTTCCTGAGCTAGATGTGAAAACTTCCTGTAATATATTTATTGTGCTTCAAACTTGTCACATTATTAATTGTCACATATATCTACATTTTGTCATCATATAGCTTCCTTCTGTGATTTACATTGCACATATGTCAATATTTTGCTACAAACACAGGTTAAAATCAGTATTTTTCTTCTTGTTCATTTAAAGTTTTTTTTTTACTTTTAACATTTATATGTATATATTCATTTACACATGCGAGGGCATGTGTGGGTCAGTAGATGAAAAATCTCCTTGAAATGAAGTTATAGGTGGTTATGAGATGTATAATGTGAGTGGTAGGAAGCAAACTCAGGTTCTGCTAAGAAAAAAAACAGCATTAAAAGATCTGAAACATTCAGTCGTATTTATAACTGAATGAAATATGCACTCAGATGGTAACAGCCCTTCTACTTTCATATCTTATAATACAGTAATAACATAACACACGGTAGCATTACTCACAATATCTACAATGATAATTAACTTTTTTAATAAAGTAGATTAAGTGTTGATTTATTTCATATAATAATCACCTTTTAGATAATAAAACCAAAACAAGAAAAATTGATCATCTAAGGCATTCCTTTAGAAACTATAACGATTTTACAGTATAATGAAAAACAATAAACTAACCTCTCTACATAAAAAAAAATCATAGCTGCAATGTAATCTCCAATTTCAGTAAAGGAAGACATTGAGTTTAATTATACATTTGTGAAGAAAACATACCTATAATATTTTGTTCTCAAAGCATAAAAAGTTATTTTAATATACTACCATGTCCCTTGAGTAGCTCAAACCCACAGTGTTCTTTACAACATGCAATTTCTCCATTGAAAATATTTCCCTGGGATATTATCTATTTTAGTGCATGTCATGAAGACCTGGAATGCAGCTCTTCACAGAGACATTTTATATCTGGTATTACTAAGTTCATACAACAAGGAAAAATTATCTTTATATAAAAGCTTTTAATCTATAGATTTAGAATGACTTCAAATATATACATGGAAGTGTAAATGGGGGCAAAAATATATATGGGAGTATAAATACTCTTACATTTGATTTTCTAGAAAGAAGACTTCTTATATTTTATCCAAACAATTCATCACCAGCAGCAGAGCACTGTCTGAAAATGCTGCTGTTTGCTCATTCAGGTTAGAATGACAGTCAAGTTTTATGGTTTTTTGTTTGTTTGTTTGTTTTCTTTGATTTTTCAAGACACAATTTCTTTATGTAACAGCCCTGGCTGTACTGAAACTAGCTCTGTAGGCCAAGCTGGACTCGAAGTCACAGAGATCCACCTGCCTCTGCCTCCTGAGTGCTGGGATTAAAGGCGTGCACCACCACCGCCGAGCTTATGTTGATTTTAAGACATTCCCCAAAACTTTGCTAGCTTCAAGAGGGAAATTAGCTTTTGAAACCTAAAATAACAAACAAAAATTAAACAATTAAGTCACCCATGATAACATAAAGCTGTAATTCCAGAACTCAGAGGCTGAGGAAGAAGAATTGCCAACTACAGGCCAGTCTGGATTATTCAGCTAGACCATCTTCAAAAGACCATCACCAAAATTAGATCTCTTAAAACAGATTTACATTTCAAGATCCTGTATTTAATATAGTATCTTAAGATGTTAATAAACATAGTGTTAATTATTTCATTCAAAAAGATAACTGATAGCCATATAGAATTAGCATCAACTTGAAATGGTTAAAAATTAAAGTTGATCCAATGTTTTTCTTCAATCATTCTTGAAATTGCTACTAACTTTATCATATTACTAGAAATTAAATTGAAAGGTATATCTATGAATTATATATCTATGTATTTAATTAATGTAAATTATATAAGAATTATTCACCTTGATTTGTAAGTTTTATCCAAACATTACCTTATCCTAAAATTTAATCTCACTGAGACATTTTTTCCACATGTACAGTAAGGAGAAATATCACAGTGTTCTAGCTAATTTTGTGTGATTTTGTGTCATCCAAATGTTTTAACAAAAGATAATATTTAGATAATTATTATATGTAAAGAAAAAAGAAAACTAATTTCAAGAACACTATTTCTGAAGATCCTTTTCTTATCATATTATATATTCTGCAATAATATTAGATATCCTAAAGTAATATTAGATGTTATATAATAATATTAGATATTCTTTATTAATATTAGATATACTATAACAATATTAGACATCCTGTAATAATATTAGATATCCAATAATAATATTGTATATCCTGTAATAATTAAGCCACTTGGGTTGAAAAACTTCCCACAAAAACTATAAATTAATAGAAATCCCAGTTCTAGGTAAAGCAAATCTTTTGAATGGTTAGGGTAGTCAAGTGACTCTAAAAATAGTATAGATTATCACTACACCCCTTGGTTTGCTACTTAGGGGTCAAAGGTGAGCCACTATTGTTGAAGACTCTCCATACTTAGGAGTTAGATCTCACCCAAAAGCCTTTTTCCAGCCCTCTGACCTCCAGAGTACCAGAAAGTACTGTACAGGCTCCCATGGAAGGGGAGCAATTAAGTAGTCTTACCAGCTGTGACATCTATGAATCACAGCAATGACCAGAAGGGCAAGGTAGGCATGAAGGTGCAAAACCGGCACTCACACGCCAATGGTAAGGAACAGCTGTCACTTGGACTTAAGGTCTACTCTACAGGAGGGAAATCATTGTCCATACCAAGAACCTAGCCAGTTTCCTGTGGCTAGTGACATCACGCATACTAGAAAATAATCTATTGCCACCACTACTTTGCTAGACCAGCTTAATTCCATGTTGCTACCATCCATCAAAGAAGCCTCTCTTTATAGCAAATGGTGAGCATGACAGAAAACTACAACTGGACACAATGCGGAGATCAATGCACTGGAGGAGCCCAGCTATGGACACATCTACATCATAGCCCCTGCTTCTGTGACTCAGGAAACATCATACATGAGAGGGAAAAAGATTATAGTCGCCAGAATGTCAGGGAGTTTGTGGGGAAACAGTCTTTCCTGGACATAGTTTTACAAACAAGACCGGAACAGTGGCTATATCAATGGTCATATTAAAGTGGATTGGGAAAACTTCGCAGGTCCCATTCCTAGACAAAGAAATACCGGCAACTAATAATGGCTGGGATATAGAGAATTAGCCTCTTAAAGGAGTGAGTCCTTTTACTGGTTATACTATATAGAGTGGTCAGCGCTGAAGGCATAGATACATGAATGCCAAAAGCTACCGGGAAGGTACACACACACACACACACACACACACACAGAGAGAGAGAGAGAGAGAGAGAGAGAGAGAGAGAGAGAGAGAGAGAGAGAGAGAGAGAGAGAGAGAGAGACAGAGAGACAGAGACAGAGACAGAGACAGAGAGAGACTTAACAATAGTAATCAAAGAAAAAGACTCTGAATTGAGATCAACACAGTGGAGGTGGGAAGAATTGGAGGGAGGAAAGAAAGGGAAAAGGTGATATAACTCTATTTCAATTAAAAGCCTATGCTGGTTTTTTAAAAAATAGTTTTATTAAATGAAAAACCAATTACATGATATTCCTGGGTAAGCTCAGAAGCTGAATTTGTTCTTCTGGCCATTTTGTGGCATCTATAAGGGGATTTTACTCATTATCGATCTCTAGTATCACTTTGCTAAGGCAGAACTAGTAGAATACCCACTATCTTGACTCTATTTAGTCTCATGTCCTAAAGCTTGATAGTCTTTTTTTAAGACTGTTTCTCTGTGTAACAGCCCTGGCTATCCTAGAACTCGCTTTGTAGAACAGGCTGGCCTTATTGATGTTTATTTTAAAGGTAGTTTCTCAAATTTGGCATTTTTCCTTACAAATATGTATCATTGCTTTTCACACATTGTCACCAACATCTAATTTAAATAACCTTCAAAAAATCTCAGCATACTAGGGTTGACTACCTTCCATTCTTGGAATGTTCCCTTCCTGGTGAGTGACTCTGCAAATGCCTTGCTCTGTCCTCTTCCCTTTGCACTGTGAACGTGCAATGCATAAACCATTCCAAGCTGGGTCTTTCCTCCTCTGCTTTTGTTTCTACCACACTTTACCCATATCATTACCTCTTTTCTTTGCTATGTGACAGTAAAATGATTTCCAGATGGACCAACTATTGTCAACTAACAGGAATGCCTAGGTAGTTGGCAACAATTTGTGAGATAATTATTGAAGATTTAGAAACAGAACAAAAATATTTCTAAGTGTAGGAAGAGAGAGAAGCTTATTTAAAATATAAATATATGATGATTGTTATATGCTTACTAAAGGGGGAAGTAGCTAGGATTTATACTTATATTTATTCAAGTTTTAGGTTTTGAAGGAATTAATTTGGATTTTATGATAACTAAAATGCAATTTGTAAGATGACTTTAGTAGAGAGTAGGAAAAGGCTCCTCACCAGCCATTGCAGCATGTACCACCCTTCAGCAACGTCACACAGTGCACCTGACAGCTGAAGCCATGATGGATTACTCCTTTTGGCATCAATACTGAGTCTCATTCATTACTTTCTTAGGTCCTGTGCTTTATATCAAAAAGAAAAATACCAAAAACCATTCAAACAGAGAAAAAAACGTTTTAGAGGACAAAATTGAAAACTTGCTTTCAAAGACTCAATTCACATAACATGTATGGAGATATTTTAAAAGAGTGGTTAAAAGCAGAAAAGTACCAACTACAAATAGTTAACTTTTAAGTATGTAGAATATTTATGTTGATATAAAAGTACATTTGTGTTCTGTAGCAAAGGTCTAAAATGCAAATAGGTACTTGCTGGGAGATGGTAATCAGCTGCTTTATAGATATTACCACACAAGTATTGTGTGAAAACCAGCTCTGACTGGAAGAATTTAAGACATGAACCTGGAAAATTGCAGCTACATTCAGTGTCTTGAAAATACTTCAATGTTGGCTAATGTTTCATCATTGACTATTTGTGCTAAACAATAATATTTAAAACCAATACAAGTTATGCTTTGCAATTTATATATCATCTCTTGTATTTAAGTATCACCTTTTTCACAGTTAGTAAATAATAATATAGTATATATTCTGTTTCTTAATTCAGATGTGTGTTATTTTTACACTGTCACAGTCCTATGTAGAATTTTAGTCAATGACACACAGTGATCAAACCACTTACTGATACAATATTCTGACAACAGCCATTCATCAAAAATTACAATTTATACTCAATGTCCATATATTGAACACAGCATTTGCTTAATTAGCTTAGCTTTACTTTTTCATGTCTATAAGCTATAAATGATTACTAAATACACAAAAAGACAATAGAGAGATGCTATTCCTTTGGCTCTTTCATACAGTTACAATTCAGAAAACACAGGTAAATAATCTTCAGTCTCCGGGTGTGCAAAGGGTCTGCACCCTGCAGGACTTGCTGTATCAGAGCAAGCGTGTCTCTTTACACTGCAATCTGAATGAGCATAACTACCACCTCATCAACGACTTCACTATCAAGCAGATGAGGCAAGGAGCATTGCTTGACAATGCTGCCCTAGGTGGTCTGGTGGATGAGAAAGCCTTAGCTCGGGCCCTCAAAGAAGGAGGAACTCGAGAAACAGCCCTCAACATGCACCAGTCTGAGCACTTTAGCTTTGCTCGGGGCCCATTGAAAGATGCACCAAATCACATCTGCATGCCGCACACAGCCTGGTACAGTGAACAAGCATCACTGGTGATGAGGCAAACAGCTGCCACTGAGATCCACTGAGCTATCACAGTCGCATGCCGAAAAGCTTGAGAAACAGTGTCAACAAAGCATTCTTCATTACTTCAGCTCTTCGGTCAGTCATCGACCAGCAAGCAATTCATCCCGAGCTCAATGGTGACACATACAGGCATCCACTAGGCATCCTTGGTGTGGCTCCAGGAGGGCTTCCTGCTGTTATGGAAGGAATCATCCCTGGAGGCATCCCGGTGACTCACAACCTCCCAACAGTGGCACACCCTTCTCAAGCTTCCTCCTCCAATCAGCCCACAAAACACGGAGACAGTGGACAGCACCCCAGGGAGCAATAGCAGAGCATGGTAGAAGGTAATCATTCAGATAAACGTGGGACCAAGAGACAGTAGCAAACAGGTGAACTAAGAAAAGGAATTTGGTGGTCTTTAAAACTGACCCTGGACATCACTGATGTTGCAGTGTTAAAGCTACAAGAGCCAGAATACTGAAGAGGGTGTCTGCTTCTGGAAGTGGGGAAGACTAGGACGTGATTTACTAACGACCAACTTCTGTTATTGTGTGTTAAGTTTTTCATCTGTGCATCAAATCACAAGGAATAAATAGGGCTTTCCTTTATCAGTCTCTTGGACACAGCAGGTCCTGAGCAACTTTCTCTAGAATGTTGCATCAAGAGCTCTGAATATTAATTAAAAAAAAAAAAAACACAAGAGAAAATCCCTATCAAGACTAGTTCCTTTGCCGGTAGGAAGATGAAATGGGGAGGACATTGTTTGCCTGTGTAGACATCTACATGCACAGGGTTGAAGACATAAAAGCTCCTATACAGAAGTGACTCTCAAATCTGAGCCGGCAAAGATGATTGTGAGTTCAATAAAACCCTCCGATGATTCAAAACCAAAAACAAACAAAAACAAAAACAAAAAAAGGACAAGAACAAAAGGAAAAAAAGTATTAAGTTTCACAATCTGTACTCAAATATATTTTCTCAGTTTCAGATCCCCAGCTACTTTAATGAGTGTAAAGTCTTGGACAAGAAGGGTTCAAGAAAAATAATGTTGCATTTTCTTATGTCTCAGGAAACACTTTTTCTGGTAACTTGTCAGATTGTCTATGAACAAACCCACTTTTTTTAGACATTGATAAATTCTTTTCTTCAGATGATATTTTATATGAGAATACTTCAGATGTGCTATTAGATATGACTGATTTTAACAAATCCTATTAATTTTGGGTCAGCTAGTTATATGTTCTATTTATAGTCTTTTGTGAATCAATGCTTTTTGTTTTTAAAGATGGTCTATTTTTAGCTTTTGTATAGGTATATTCTTGGTTTGTGACAAAAGAAAAACTTTAAAGTTGTCCCAAACAGAAAAAAAAAATAAACTAGATCTTTAAGTTTTAATGTTAAGATATGCTTGATCACTTATATATCAAATTTGTTGAGAAAATGCTAACATCATTCCTTTTGGTCTTAGATTCCTAGTGAGTATGGATAGCATGAGTCTATTACTTTTTGTGATAATAATAAAACAAAATTCAATGATAAAATATTAAGATTGGCTTGGCATAATAGAACAAAATGTTTGCTCTGTATTTCCAAGCTATGTATTATGGTTAACTCATCTACATTTATGAAGTATTTTTGTTGTTGTTGATGATGATCAAAAAACTGGATGTTAAAATTAAGTCAAATAATATTGTTTCCTTGCACAACTACCCATTACTGTTATTGATTATTAAGAATGAACTCAAGAAGTATATTTTTTTCCCTTGTTCGATGCTTGCAATGTGAATACAGGAACTCTGGGGATTTGGGCATGATAATTTACATTGGGTAAGGATATAAAGTTGTGAAAACTAACAGAACTCTAACCTCTGCACTTTTTTTTGCTTAGGATTATTTTCAGGCAATGAATTCTTTCCAATATTCCTTAAGGGTCTAATGAAATGCATGTTTATCATCAAATGTATTTGAAAACACATGTAGGACACAAAGGAAGGGATGTAAGTCATTTTCTAATGATCTTGCCTCAGTATCCCATGGACTTCTGAACATATGGAAGTACTCAGGCTGTGATTGTGGCCCCTTGTTTACTCACCCATCTCTTCCCATGCTCTCAGAAGTTCTAGTTCTTATGTGTAGCAAAACTCTTAGCTATTGAGAATCAGCATGCATTCATGCTCTAAGATAAGGCCAAGCATTTTCTGTTTCTGGAGATTTCACCAGCTATACTATCTTATTGTATGTCTGATTTAAATACAGTCTCAAGCTGCCCTTTCACAAATTTCCTTGATTCCTCTAATCAGCAGAGCACAAGAAATACAGAAAAAATTATTCCATCATTTTATAATCCTCTAATTCTTTGCTTAAAAATAACAAACAAGTGCAGACTAAGTACCCAGACTTTTAAGTGAATATTGTTCATACCTTTATATGTACAGATGAAAATGTATCTAAATATCCATTCAGATTTCCATACCATCATTTGTATATTCATATATATGCTTTTGTAGAATATATATAATCCCTAAGTGTTAAAAATAAAGCTACTATTTTACATGCTGAGGAAGAACTTGGTGGCAACTTTTCTCTAGTTATATATAAATAATAATATACAATAAGAAGATGAAAGTACTAAAACCGAGTTCAGGTAATTGGAGTTGATTGTTAAGGAACACATGATAAATATTATGAGCTTAGAAGAATTTTATGTAGATTGTAATTCAAATTTCACTGATTTTTAAAGGTTCACAAATAAATTTTTGTAGTTCTTAAATATCAGAGGCAGATATCAACCCCCAGGCTCTGAATTCTGAGTTTATTCTATGGCCACATGCTGAGGTTGGTTCATTTTACCACACCTCCCTTTTTTAAGGAGGAAAACAGTCTGTCACATTTTCCTAAGATTTAAGGATGATTAAATTATTCTAGTAAGCATGTATAAATATGGATTATTTTAACGGCACTGAAATATCAATATATCCTGCAAAGTCTATCCTGAAGAGGCAGGCTTTGACAGGTTAGATAAATAATTTGTAAATGTAAAAATTCATAGGATGCCATTTAATATCAGGAGCCATAAATTTATTTTCTCCACACTGGAAAACTTAGTTTTCTTCAAATAATGAAATTATGACTGAAAATACACAGTAAGAAACATGCCTTATAAATACAATCCTTTACTAATAGAGCAAGCCCTTCTTTTACTGAAACTAGAATGTGTAATAAACAGGACAGCAAGGTGGCTTGGTGGGCAGAGGCATCTGTTGCCAAGCCTGACAACCTGGGCTTCATACCCAGGATGGCATGGCAGATGGCAAGAAACAACTGAAAGCTACTATTTACCCTCCACAAGTACACAGTGATGCATGTAGATTCCCATATGTCACATATACATATGCACACAAATTAAATAATTAAAAGTTCAATAGGTAAACATATTAAAACAAAACTTTGGACAGAAAAGTTAGACAACTTATTTTATTTTATGATCATCTTAAGTAGCCATGTATTTAAAATAAAAGACAAACAATTTCAGATTAAGGGCAAAAACTAATTGTTTTATTGAGGATTTTTTTTTCATAAATCCTCAGTTCAAGCTATATCTTGAATGATTTTGTTTCTGTTATTATCTATTCTCCTTAGAAAATCATTCTCTTGATGGATTATTCTCTTTTCTTTACCTCCCTAAAACAAACAAACACACAAACAGCAACAACATAAGAGAACATTTTCTCATTCCACCTGTAAGTTCACAGAGGCATTTTTACCTTAGTAATGACTTCATGGAGCTTGAAAGATGGATCGACTTCTTCAATTTTTGTTGCATGTTTAGTAAAAATGGCTTCAGAGAGAAAACTTTGACTCTGTGACAAATAAAAGAGAATGTCTTCATTGATTTTGTTTTTCCAAGCACGTTCATTGGATTTTCTTTAAAGATGCACAAAGCCCTAAATTGCTTTAAGGTTTCTGTTGATTCTGGGCTTCATCTGACTGATCTAATTATCCATCCCAGAGTATTTGTAAATTAAAATGAGTAGAATTATATTCCTTTTGACATTTTATATACTCACAAATAGTGTTTTCTCTGCAAAAAGATTCCTCTCATATTTACAGTATTTATAGTTTACATACAAACATAAAGGGATGTTTTGACTACAAAATCGCTACTGAAATTCTTTTCTATTTTTATATGTTGTGTGTTTATGGTTGGGAAACTACAATGTTTTTTGACAAACATGACTACCTAGAAAAGAATAGGAAAAGTGGACATGTTATAGTGTTTTAAAAATAATGATGGCATCATCAAAACAATATGACACAGGTAGAAATCACACATGCCTTTATGGCCTGCCTAAAAAGTTACTGTGCATAGTATTAAAATCTCAGTGTTCAAGTGAATGAAACAAATTAAAAATTGTCCAGATGATTCTTTTTTATTTTCATTCTAAGCAAGGTTTAGAATTCAGGAAGACAGAATATTGATCTTGTTTCTATCAAATCAGTGTTGTTGGAGCTATCGATATATTACTAGTATTCTTTTCAGTGGTTTTTCTTATAATGTGAAGAAAATCCTGATTTAGGAACCTGGAGGTTAATTGTGCTGGAAAACTTCATGTCAACTTGACATAAGTGAAAGTCATCTGAGAGGAAGGAACCTCAAATAAGAAAATGCTTCCATAAGGTGAGGCAGCAGCAACGCCTGTCGAGCTTTTTCCTAGTAATGGTTGATAGAGGATGACCTCCCCTGTTGTGGGTGGTGCATCCCTGAGCTTGTGGCCCTGCATTCCATAAGAAAGCACACTGAGCAAGCTATGAAGGGCAATTCAGTAAGCAATATCCCTCCATTGCCTCTGTATCAGTTCCTGCCTGCCTGCATGTCCTTGCCCTCACTGCTTTGATATATGGAACTATGAGCAAAATAACCCTTTCCTCCCCAGGTTGCTTTTGGTCATGGTGTTTCATCACAGCAATAGAAACCTTAACTAAGACAAGTTGGTATTAGGATAGTGGGGTATTGTTGTGACAAATTTGCCACAAATCATAATTGATGTCCCTAATAGTTTTCCTCACAAAGAGTTTTAAATAAAATATTGAAAGTACTCTATCTTATTTGTTCATTTAGAAAAGCCCATTGTAAAATTTAAGAAAATAGTATGCCTCAAATTAAATGACCACATATGATGCAAATTATTTTAATGAGATTTTTTAATTGTTCTGTGTCAGAGTCCTTTAATTCTTGAAGTATTTCTTATTTGCCAACATAATTTCCTTCTTCCTTTTGCTCTGAAACCTATCTCTCAATAACCCATTCTTGTTTGTATAAACTCAAATTCATGTACATTTTAAAATTTCATTGTGTCACAGGGGACATGAATGCATGCATGTCACAGCAGACATGTAGAGGTCAGGTGACTGGAGAGAATTCATTCTATCTCACTATGTGGGACCGACCCAGACATTAAACTCAGACTTCAAGTTTAGTAGCAGAAAGCTTTATCTGCTGAGTAATCACACCAGCCCTCCTCATTTATATAATTGTTTTCCCTTCCTTCCTTCCTTGCTTCTTTCCTTCCTTCCATCCTCCCATTTTATTTGAGACACACTCTGTGGAGCCCTAGCTATCCTGGAACTCAGTGTGTAGACAAGACTGGCCTTGAACTCATAGATATCCACCTGCCTCTGCTTCTAGAAGACCATGACTGAAGGTGTGCACCACCACACCTAACTAATTTATATTATTTTTAATGATTATTTAACATACAGTGTTTGTCAGGTTTTATCCTTTAAGTGTAGGACAAAATCTTTATTACTAAAACATTTAACTAATAGAATTGGAGAACATGAAAGATCAAGTATTATTTTTTCCAAATATTAAGACTGTTTTCCTGTGCATGTGAATGTAACAGTTACATTAAAAATAACAATCATACTAAATAAACAAGTATTTACAGAATCTAATATAAAATAGGGAGATTAAAAAAGAAGCACTTGGTAAGATTTCAATTATGTTTACAATCACTGTAGGTGATATTTGTTTATTTAATAATGTTTTGCCACTATAGGTGAAGGGAAGTGAATTAGTCATTTAGAATATATTTTTATTTGGAATAACTCTTTCATAGATTAATCCTTGGGAAGGGAACTTGGAGATTCTATCAGAAAAGTTTCAAGCATGAAATAGTGATGATAGGAATCCTTCTAAGATCTGCAGAGAACTTTAGTTTCCTCCAGTATTCTCTGAACATTTAACATGTAATGGTATTTTGTCAGCTCTCTTGATTGAATCTATGGCTTGACTAACTATTCATCATATGCATGTTATTCTATGCCTGTGATTGGTTTCCTTCTCACTTTTAAACAAAAACATGTGTTACTTTTGATAATCTGGCCTGTTTGTATCTCACAGACTTCCTGGGGAGTTTGTTTGTTGGTTCAAATTGATAGTGCCTAAGGCTAATTATATTCAGTTCTGTCATTTGTTTGCATTTCATCATTTTGGCTGTCTACAAGATCTTTCTGAAAATATCAAATTGTGTATGTTTGTGTATGCATTGTGTGTATATATATTTGTGTGTGTTTGTGTGTATGTCTGTATGTATCTATATGTGTCTGTATGAGAGTATGAGTGTGTGTGTGTTTGTGTTTGTATGTTTGTGTGTGTATGTGTATATGTGTGCATATTTGTGTTTGTGTGTGTATGTGCGTGTTTATATGTATATGTGTGTATATATATATGTGTATATTTGTTATGCCCAGCCTATCGTCATGTATGTTTTTCTCACCTTTTATTTTGAACAACAATATTTAAATATTGCAAAAAAATATTAACATTTATCTAGCCCTCTCTTTACTCTAATTTACCTCATCATCTGTTTGGGAGTACTATACCAGCCTGTATCTAATATGGAAATTCAGACATTACTCTACAAATTCCTATCCACTGCCATAGCTCAGCTACCTTTGACTTTCATTCTGTGCTGTGTATACGCCAAAGCTCGAATGAGCTTGTACAGCATCACACATCCAAGTCCTGTCATTCTTTAGTCTCTAATGCATTCTTTTGTTCAGAAAAACTCATTCACAGCTCTTCGTATTGTCTGTTTCTTCTACAGCAACATGTTCACCATCTTGGACTATTATTTCTCCATTTTTTCTGGTCTATCATGGAATTGTTTTTCTCTAATTCCAAACAATTTATTACCATTTTTTTTTGCAGTGTTTGCCTTAGCCTGTGAGGTTTCTAGACCTGGGACCATCTTCTCATTAAAGTGGCTAAAACTTGCCAGTGAACTTTTTGCAAATCATTGAATGTCTCTGTCTAAGTGTGGTTATCCACATCTTTAAACACAAACATGACCAAAATTCAGATCATCTAAAAAACAAAAGGCATACAAATACATCCTGCAAGGAGGAAATGGGTATTCAAATACAGGATGTGTTTGACCATTATCTGAAATTAAAACCTCACTTTTCTTTGTGACCAAAGGCTATAATTCTAAATCTTAAATTACCAGAAACATGCCTTTGCATAAAGAATTGTGTGTATAATTTTGCTTTTAAAAATGTTAAGTTTGAAAACAATTCCATAGTTAGCATGATATTTGCGGGGTATTTGAATGGAACAAGTCATATTTCCTGATGTGCTTAGAAGGGGGAATATATTGATGTGTTTGTGGGGAGTGGAAGGGGTATATAGTAAGACATAAGACATAAAGAACACTTTGTAGTCAGCAGATAGAGAAAGAATAAGTGAGTAACATACTATAATGGTGTAGTGAGTATCTATGATTCCAGCCTTCATTTGGTGAGGAGACAGGAAAAGCCCAGTTGTTCATGGGCAGCTAGTCTGTGGTGCTCGAAAATAATCAGCAAAGCCCAGCATCCAAGCTTATTTTCTGACATCCAGACTCACAAAAGCAGCACATGTTCCCATATCCATATACAGATACAAGAAGATTTATTTAAAAGAAAAATAAAATTAACAGATCACAGGCTTAGAAGAAAATAAATCAAAGTTAAAGTTTCCCAAGGAGCAGAATTTCAGGAAACATAATTTCAAGTCGAATCAATTGAGACAATATGTCAAAAGAGTTGAGGATTTACACAGGATAAAAGACAGTGTTAGTGTTTGCATGGAGGAAGAAAGGATTTGAAGATGCTGTCTTAGGGTCTATCTAACATTGAGCATACAAGATTTGAAATCATCTTTACACTTAAACATTTTGCATGATTTTTTGAAGTGATTATTTGTGTTGTTTTGACACAGGTTCAGTGAAGATGGACTCAGCAGAAGCCTTTCATACACACCCTCAGTTAGCTGGTGCTTAGAAGGCACAGTCTTGACTAGAAAGAGCTACGGTGTCCCCACATCCCAGCACTACTGCTCAAGGCTTCTAGTCTCACATCTATCATCACCAAGTTCATTTTCCACCTGTGTCTATGAAGTAAGAGCTTTCTCTACCTGCTCTTACATATGAGAGCCAATGAGTTTCTGCCACCAGTCTGACATTATACTTTAAATAATTGACAGAACTGTATATAAACTGTGGTGTGTCTGGGTCCACAGCCTACACTTTCATGCCAACACCATACTGGTTCCCACTGAAAAGTTTCTCAAAAACCAAGGCTCTGTGCACTGAACAAGAATGACTGCTCCAGATTCTGTCCCATTTCTCTCAGCCTTAGTTTATTTCCATAAGTAATGTGAGCACTACAAACAACTTCAAGGCTATATCAAAAGTTCCTTCCTTAGAAGAATAAAAATGAATCCCAAAGTCCTGCACATACTTCCTTCATTGCAATATTCTCTCTGCAATCAAGAAGATATACATCAATACATAAATTTAATATATGGAATTATAATACACATAGCCTCTGAATGGCACTGACATTCATTATGTTCTGGAAGGAGGGAAGAGGTAATTACAGCCATAATTTTTGAAACATAATGTTCTCATTGCTCCTCAATATAAAAAAAAGATGCAAGATAATGTGAGTTTAAATAAAAGAGTAACCATCCAAGGGTCAAATGAGGAACAATATTGCCATGTTATTTCCTGAATGCACTCATTTTATTTTACATTTTAATAATATTTCCAAATTCTAGGAAATTCTATATATAGTACTGGCATAATTGGAAATACTCACCCTACCTTTATAGACCCAGTCCTATTGATTTAGTATTCTAATTTTAGTTCTAGGAAAGACATTAAAATTTTTAATTCAATTTAAATACATGAAATAAAGAATAGGTTATTCAAATGACTACATGTTCTCACAGAATCACAAAACACAATCCTAGAAATGTACTGTGTGTCACATGGGTCTGTGCATACTTAGCAAACATTTCAGTATTTTTGAGATAAGGGGAAATATTTATATATATAATGTGTGTGTACATATATAAAAATGTATATATACATACATATGCACACACACATGCATATATATATGAAAGAAGTGTGTGTGTGTATATATATATATACATATACATATATATATATATATATATATATATATATATACATACACAACTAGAAGACTAGAGTGAGGGAGTGAGGTGAGGATGCTGTTATCTAGTGACTCTGAGGCTGCAGAGTCCTGATACCTACCATGACTCAGCTGCCAGAAAGTGATGATGTCTGTATTTCTACATGGTTAGGATCTCCTGGGGAAATTTTACTAGAACTCTGATTAAAGATAATCCTAGGAAGTTTATGATGAGCAGATAGAAGTGAAAGAAACCTAAGGAGATTTTTATTTTTGAGAATTTATAATTATATTCCAAAGGGGCATTCAGCCCCAGAGCTCTGAAAACTGACATAACATTAAGCTATCAACAGCACATAGCATACGTAACATTATATTCCAAAGAAGAGTCACAGGCCTGTCTGTTCTTCCATAAAAAGAATAACTTTTATGTAGTCTTAAAATTTGAATAATTCAAATTAAATCTGGTAAGTTTTGTATCATGTACTTTGTTGATAATATACGTCCATAGAAAAATCCACTTTATATTTTAGACTCCTTCAAGGTCATCTCTCTTATATATGACTGCTTTTCTTCATCCTTTATTAATGGACATGTTACTTTTTTATTGCAGTGCTATGGTAGATTAAATCTAGGGGTTGTCACATGCTGTGCAAGCACACTACTACCAAAACATTATGTCTCTAGCCCTCTTATTCAGAGGACCTCCCCACCACCTCTCCATCCCTCTTATCTACAGGACCTCCCCACCACCTCCCCAGTCCTTATCTACAGGACCTCCCCACCACCTCCTCAGTCCTTATCTACAGGACCTCCCCACCACCTCTCCATCCCTCTTATCTACAGGACCTCCCCACCACCTCCTCAGTCCTTATCTACAGGACCTCCCCACCACCTCTCCATCCCTCTTATCTACAGGACCTCCCCACCACCTCCTCAGTCCTTATCTACAGGACCTCCCCACCACCTCTCCATCCCTCTTATCTAGAGGACCTCCCCACCACCTCTCCATCCCTCTTATCTAGAGGACCTCCCCACCACCTCTCCATCCTTCTTATCTACAGGACCTCCCCACCACCTCCCCAGTACTTATCTAGAGGACCTCCCCACCACCTCCCCAGTACTTATCTACAGGACCTCCCCACCACCTCCTCAGTCCTTATCTACAGGACCTCCCCACCACCTCCTCAGTCCTTATCTACAGGACCTCCCCACCACCTCCTCAGTCCTTATCTACAGGACCTCCCCACCACCTCCCCAGTCCTTATCTACAGGACCTCCCCACCACCTCTCCATCCTTCTTATCTACAGGACCTCCCCACCACCTCCTCAGTCCTTATCTACAGGACCTCCCCACCACCTCTCCATCCCTCTTATCTACAGGACCTCCCCACCACCTCCCCAGTCCTTATCTACAGGACCTCCCCAGCTCTCTCTTTACTTTTATTTTGATACAAGGTCTGTATAAACTGCCTAAGCTGACCCAAAACTCCTCCTTTAGCCCATGTTGGTCTTGAATTTATGATCCTCTTTCTATTTCAGGCTCCTGAATAGCTGGATTTACAAACCTTCATTTCTAGCCCCAAATTTGATGTTTATCTTAACCATTATACACATCATACAACAGTAATAAGTATTCTATGTCTATTTTGTTCTTACATCACATTTTCTCACACAGGATCCCATCCTGTAGCCCTGACCAGCCTTAAACTTTTATCAATCCTTCCTCACTCCTCAGTGCTGGGATTACAGGCATGTGCCACTGTACAAGTAACAGTTGATGGAGAAGTCTGATCCATAACAAAATGAGAGGAAAAAACAAAACACTAACTCAGACTGTGTTTTCCTAAATCTAAGTGCATTGTAACCAAAGAACTGTTGTTTTACATGAAGGGTTCCACCTGCCTTTTGATACTATAGTATTTTTTAGCATACATTGAGAATAGATTACAGTTTTGTTCTTTGTCTGTTTTGTCAGAACACCCTTACTCAATACGTTTGAATCTATTACTGTATGTCAGTACCAGTGACTTATTTTTTAATTCATTTTATTGGGCCAAAAATTAAAGTTGGAAAAGTTCTGATTCAGTCCTCCAGGACAATTTATGTGAGTTCTAGAGATGAAATCACTGATTTTAATTTTTATTAAAAATCTCCATGATTCCTTACACTTACATCAGAGCTAAAGTTTCATCTTTGGTCAGTTAAACCACATATACAGCCTCATACAATCCTGAGACCATATGTGACTCTACTGAATGAATAGTACAGCCTTAGAAAGTTTATAGGCAATTTCATGACTTCAAAACAATAAAAATAAGCAAGCAGCTTTACAGAGTTTTTGCTACTGAAGCAATAGCTGCATGGCCAAATCTCAAGGTAATATAGATTTTCTGATTAGTAAGAGGCTCAATAGAATTTCTAATATAGATACTAAGTACTATTTAGAAGGTCAATTCACCCCAACACTTAAATATAACTTGACTGCACAAAGACGTCCTTTCACTTAAGCCACAGCTCTTAACATTTAAAGCATAGTTTCATCTAAAAATAAACATTAAGAGACAGCCAGATAACTCAGTATGTAAGGAGCCTTGCACCAAGCCTGGTGACCTGAATTCAATCACTGGGACCTATATTGCAAAATGAGAGAACCTACTCTCACAGGTGGCTTTTGTCTTTCCCACCCATTCATACCCACACTAAAAGAATAAATAAATGTAATTTAAAAAATAAATACTAAACATTTATTTAATTTAATTTTTTAAGCAATCTTAGCATGGTTATTTCCAGTGAATGAAATGTCGAGGGAGAATGTAGTGGCACTGAACAGCCCTTACAATTGCTGGAGTAAAAAAGGCATCTCTCTACATAATAGGTGTTTGACAAAGTCAAGTATCTGTACATATGGGTTCCTAAGCATATATGAGATTATGTCAGTCTATGTGTTACAAAACATGCACGGAAGGCCAATTTTTGTATTATGAGTTAACATTTGATGCTGGAAACCACACAACAAATGTTAGCTCAATTAATTTCAATAAATTACCATGAAGTAAATATTATCCCCATTTGAAGATAAATTATGGCAAAATAAATTTAACTATAAGCAGCAAACTAGGCAGTGAACCCTGCTCTCTTAAATATTATAAAATACATTAGGTCCCTGCACTGAGAGGGGGAGTAGACGTTAACTCCCATCTCTAGCCAAGAAGCTACCTCTAGTTGACATCTTCTTGCAAAGGAAAATAAGTTTTCTCTTATATTTTTGGTTGTGAGCCTAGCCTTTAATGGCTGAGTAATCTCACTATACCTAGCTTTAAATCTAAATTTTAAACCCCATTATATTTTTTTAAAAAGCCATCTCTTTTTTTTATCCATTTAATTGAACTTATTTCTCATGTTACTATAAAATCCTTCTAGGGAGCTGTGAGTTGAACTTCTCTTCCAGATGACCTAGGTTTAATTACTAGTAGCTACATACAGGCTCAGAACCATTCAAAATTCAAGGTCCAGAGGATCTGAAACCCTTTTGTGCCTTAAGAACACCAGGCGTTACTTATGGTACATATGCATACATGCAGGCAAAACACATACATGCATGAAAATAAATAACTCTTTTTTTAAGAAATGCTTTTGGAACAAAATTTTAGTATGGGAATAAAAATGCTGATTATCAATGCTACCTGTTATCAAACTGATCAACAGAAAACGTGTATCAATTTATGAAATAAACAAAACTTCTTCATGTCTCCAACAATACAAAACAGGAAAAAAGGAAGGAAGGAAGGAAGGAAGGAAGGAAGGAAGGAAGGAAGGAAGGAAGGAAGGAAGGAAGGAAGGAAAGGAGAGAGAGAGAGAGAGAGAGAGAGAGAGAGAGAGAGAGAGAGAGAGAGAGAGAGAGAGAGAGAGAGAAGCTAGTTTTCTCCAGTGGGATTCCACTGGGTATGTAAACCACACATACAGGTAGGCCCCATACGTGGCAGTAGCTGACCAACACAAAATGAATTCAGTATATTTTTGTAGGCTTTTTGTCCTATATTCCTTTGTTTAGGTGTTTTTCAATCTTACTGGTCTTTTGCTTAATAGATTATGATTTCCGTTTTTGTTTTGTTTTCATGAATTTTGTGTATGTGTATTTATATGTGTGCTGTCTTTTTCTTTGTTTTTGCTTTTTATTCTAGTTTGTTGTTTATTTGTTTCCCTATTTGATTTCTAGACAGAAAGAAAGAAGACATGGTGTTGAGTGGGTGAGGAGGTGAGGAGGGATTCGGAGAAGTTAGGGGAGGAAAATCCATGATTGGAATATATCATAAGGAAAAAATATTTTCAATTAAAAACACTAATTAAAAAGGCAACAAAATGTATTGTCTATAAAATATAGAATATAAATTGCAATACATTATTAACATACACACTTTTGAAAATCTTTTCAAATAAGAAAAAAACAATATCTTCACTTCATGAGTATGAAAAAATACAAACCTCTGTAACATAAAAATTTCCTTATGATCTGCTGCCTTAGGCTGCATAGATACACCTTTATTGTCCCTTAACCATAGCTGTTAAGTGGTTAACTGCATTCTATTTTGTTTTTTAAATACCTTCTCTCTTTTGAGAGAAAAATGTTCTAAATATCAGAGAAAGCAAAAGATGACTGTAAAATGATGTAACAACCAGTCCCATCATCGTAGACCAGGACACTTAGAGAGCTTAGGTGTGCAGGTAATTATCAACTCTGTGGACATCTTTAATCAGAACTGGCTCAGGAACTTTGGTGAGCAGTAAACACTCACAGTTGCTGGGCTAACACTTGACATGACAACAGAATTTCTCGTGCCACAGACATGTTAGACTTACACATATCAGTTGCAAAAAAAGCCCATATTCTCAGATCTTGTAGCACAAAGATGTTTTCTAGATAATGAGGATGCCAAACTTTGACACAGGCTTTTGTAAAATGTGGTCTCTGGAAAGGCCTCAAATTAGTTTAACAACATTTTCAGAGGTCAGAGTCTGTTAGCCTTCTGAAAATCTTTCTGTTCAACAGTTACTCTGTACTTTCCTCAAGGATTTACTTAATCAACTGTTGAAAAATTAAGGGATTTGAAGGTCTTAAAGTTAAGGGCAAAAGAATCTCCACACGAGCCTGAGAAGAAACAAATGCATTATTCAAAACCAGAAAGACATCTTTTGCCTTTCACCGTGTTTTATCAAGAAATAGGAAGGTATTACCTTGACAGGATTTACTCTTGTTCCATAATCTAAGTGAAAATGTCCCAGGAAATTAAGTTTGGAACAGTAGCCTGAGTGTTTCTATTTAGCATATAATTCTGAAATCATATACCCTTTGTTATCAAATTATAATCCAATGTAGGCATTCATTGTGTCAAAAATCATAGAGAAAATTGTGGAAATGACTCCTACAAATCCCTAAAACTGTCTTATCATATAGCCCTCCTATTGGTATTTCATTTAGCATATGAATAACTGCACATTGCTAGTATAAGGAATCCCTATAAACATTAAATATCTCTGTTTCATCTTCCACAAAGGCTAAATGAAATGTTCTGTTTTTTCAGGCAGGCTTGGGACTACAGGAAGATTCATTTTCAAGGACTAAGAATGATTTCTGGAAAGTCTTACAATTGGGGCAACGCTTTCCTTTAGCTAAATATATTCATTTCAATTATTTTTCCATTTATTTAATTGAGAGTCAATAAAGATGCCAAATTAATTCTGAAATAGTTTAAAACAAAAAAAAATTACATTTAATTGAATAACTAGATATTAAAGAAAGACACTGTTTTGGTCCAAGTAGAGAGAACATGCATGGCTACATTTACCTTCAAAGACCATGTTTAGCTTCACTTCCAAAATTTATACAGTCTCCAATGTAGAACCAAATATTTCCTTTATGAATTAAAATGCATAGAATTTGTATTCTGTGCCATATGCATCTAGTTGATTTCTGATATTACTAATTTCTTAATTTCCATTTAAGAATAATCAGCTATCTCGATTTTTCTCCAGTCCTAGAGACTGTGAAATCAAAAGGACATCAATGCTCTACTCTTCAAACAATGGGTCACCTCTGATTAAACTTCCATTGAACATGGAACTTTCAGACTTAAAACAAATTACCTCCTTTTTCTTTTTAATTTGGTTCCAATTTCCTGCTGCCCTAAGGTCTCTCAATGGTAATTAATTGATTTATGAATCAATGGAAGGGAGATCTAAATTTGGAAAAAAAAAAGAATAAGTGGAGGTAACTTTCTTATTTGTGACCAGTATTTTACAAATGGCCCAATTCTTTTTTAGTGTGTGTGTGTGTGTTTGTGTGTGTGTGTGTGTGTGTGTGTGTGTTTTAATTTAGTATATTTCACATTCATCAGTTGTTTTTAGGGGTATTCAAATTTAATTTCATCTGGGATTACTTATCATTTGCCTTTGGAAAGAGTCTTAATTGAACTTCTTTACTACTTTATACAATTAATGATTAGTCTTATTGTTATTTTATAGAATGACCAAACCTAAAAGGCTATCATTCCCATGAACTTCTCAATATAATTAGCATGGTGCAATAGAGTTAATAAGAATTTTGGCTTGAGTTTGAATTCTGACTCTTTTACTTAAGTGGAAGAACCGACAGAGAGGTTAGTTACACAGTTTCTCATGTGTAATATTGTAGTTGTGATCCAGAGATCTCAGAATCATGGTATGTGTTATAGCATGTTTAATTAAGTTGAATTAAGTAGTAAAATAATATAATATAAGCAACATTATTAAATTATATCAAATGAAGAAATATAATAAGTAAAACATTTGGAAAGGTAACTGTTGAACAAATGATTACACTCAATATTTTGATATTCATGAGTCTGGCAACCCAATGCATAAAATGACTTTAACCATATCTGTACTTATGCTATTATTTAAATAAATGAATGAATTTTGTATCAAAATTTTACATAATCAAAAATCCTACATGAGAACAGTGGCTTTTCATTACTCAAAAATACTGGAAATCTCATAGAGGAACTTTATATTATTGAAGGCCTAAAATTATTGAACTAGTAAATAATGGTAATTCACCAATAGACCAGTAATCAGTAACCTTTAATATTCTGTGACTAACATATCATATCCTTCTGTATTTACTTCTATGTTGGCATGATCTGGCAGCAACTTTGATGTTGGCATGATCTGGCAGCAACATCTATCACCTTACTTAGGGCTGCTTTCACTAGTTAGGTGGTTATCTTCTCCCTCCCTCACTACTCCCTATAAATCTTTCCAAATCTGCTCTTGATCAAAGAGGACAACCTTCCTTGGTAGAAGAGTACTGGCTTCTTTCAAGGGTGTACGAATAGTTGTGCTCTCCTGTGAAAATCTCCAAATAGTTTCTAAGAAATGCTTATGAAGACACACATCAGTACATGTCCGAGGAAAATAAAACCCAGGTATTGGTTTTGTAAAGTAGACAAATTAGAAGAAAAACACGAAATATAAGCATAGATTAAATTATGTGTAAGGGGGATGTTGTTATTTATTTAAGGACATATCACCTTAAGCATATGTGCTTGTGTACAATGGTCCTGTTACTGCTATCAACATTTTTCACTTGTGTCTGTGACACTGAAAAAATGCATTGTGAATGTGCATGTTTTGTCCATGTGTGGAGATATAAATCTTATGTAAAAGGAAATAAGCAAGTAAAGAGTCATGCAACAAGCTGTAGTATCAGAGAAGGGAATTCTTAAGTACTTTGCAACAATTAAAAAAAGGGGGACATGATTTTTCAAAAGAACAATAGGGTATATTAGGGTTTGGAGAAAGGAAAGAGAATCGGAAAATCAAATAATTATATTATAATCTCAGAAAGTAAAAATATAAAAACACCTACTTTTTGAGCACAATGTTGGAAGATATATAATCAAAGGAAAGAAGAATATTGCCAGCAAAAGGGAAAGATTCATAGATGCAGGTGGTGGCTGTCTTGCTCTGCAGATAGGTCCTCTTTTCTTGATGTAAATTGACGGACATGCTTAAGTTGAGCAACAGCAAGGACATGAAGCAGCTGAGGTCACAAAGACTCAGAATGAAATACCATGGGATTTGGACCATACTTCAACATAACTAAGAGACACTATTAAGATTTTGAACAAGGAGCTAGGAAGACAGACTAGATTGTTTCAATGGTACCTCAACTCTAACATTCCATGATTATAGGTACTATGCATGATTATAGTGCTGCATTGAAAGATACATAGAAATTCACCCTAAAATAACAAAAATTCTTAGCCATATATATTTATCACTTTTATAGCATAGGTCTGGTCCACAATATCATGATAAATTGTTATTTTTATAGTTCTATATGCTGGAAAAGATACTTGTACAACAAAGCTGTTTCAACCATGAAAAAGCCATACTTGATTTAAAAATTGTCAAATTGCCCTTACAGCTCAGCCATGCAAACCATCAGGAGCAGAATGTGCAGATGAGATCGGTTTATCATCAGACATGAGTTTTTCAGAAAACAAAGCTCTTTTCCTATGCTAGCCAGACTGCAGTAACAAAATTTTGTTTACACAGTTGTATTTGGTAATGTCCAAAACATATAATCCAGCTGAACAATGATTACTTTAGTTTTTATACATATAATTATCCCTCTTCTATAATGATATGCTATCAGACTATGTATTGTTCACAAAACAATTCTCATTCCTTAATTTATCAAAAATGCTGGCAAAATTTGCTTATATAGAGTATATCTCTATATTTTTCATCTTTAAATTAAATAAAATATTTTTTATATAAGCCACTAACATAGTAAATAGAGGTTGGTAAAAGCATACAAGCATGATCTTATGAACGTATTTTAATATACATAATATATATTGTTAATGTATAGAAATACATTTTCTGCTCCCTGTCTTACATGAGAATATTGCAGAGATGAAAGCAGTACTAGAAATATGGAAGGCTTTCTTTTTACAATTCAAAGTGTGGAGAAACAAGAGAACTAATTTATCCACAACAGGATCCTAGTTATTGGAATAGCCAGTGAAAGATTTTTAAAGCCTTGTTAGGAGACAAGTGCTGACTCTCATCACAATACTATTTTTACATATTTCTGTCTTCCAAAACAGCTCATCAAAATTACAGCTATTCACATCGTGAAAATGACTAGTGATTTTAGCAGGAAGGGGGGGGGCGATAGTGGAATAAAAGATTTTGCCCATCAACTGCTACTCAGCTCTCTCTGCAGAACTGAGATTTTTGTACATAACCTAAGTTTATGTACTTTAATCAGAGGAAAAAAAACTGAGGATAATACAAATACACAATCTGAGAATATACTTTAACCACATCCTCCAAGTAAAAGAAGTATGCAAACAGTCACAGATAATCACATTCATACATATGTAAAACACAAAGATGAAAAGGTTGAATAGGAATAGAGTCCATATAGTCAACAGTGTTTATGCTGTAGATAGATAGCATTAAATACACAGTATATTTCTATGCTGACTGTATAAAGATATGGATATACTTTCTTCATTCAATATCTTATGCTGCCTTTAATGGGCTCATTCTAAATTTTTAATAGAGATCTTTATGCTTACAAATCTTTTATAAGTCTACTTACTTCATATTTTTACTGTCTCCAGGACTCACTACCTATCATTTATCGTTTGTTTGATCATTTACTCTGGGTAGGTCAGTTGAATTGTGACAATTTGCTTTAAAGTAGGGTTCTGTCCTCATTCAAGGTAATAAGCCCTTCTCAGAAAACATTCCTTATCTTGTTGTGTGGTTTTGTTCTAGCTGTACAAAGGAGAAACTAGGTCAACACAGAAGCCTGACTTAGTGCACTCACTAATACTACAACACAGAGATGTGGAGTCTCAGGTCAGTAGAGGTCTCTTCATGACTATGTGCATTACGGTGGTGGCAATAGGG
This sequence comes from Peromyscus maniculatus bairdii, assembly GCF_049852395.1. Lineage (NCBI taxonomy): Eukaryota > Metazoa > Chordata > Mammalia > Rodentia > Cricetidae > Peromyscus > Peromyscus maniculatus. The sequence goes on along the minus strand of NC_134857.1, from coordinate 16,474,257 downwards.
AATGGCTCCTATCAGCCTGCATTTAGCTTTGTAAATATTTTAAAAATAAAAATAGTTAATGTCACAAACTCAAACTAAGATAAACAGGGTAAAGGCTATTATGGGCTATCTTTATTAGGATGCCTACTAGGAGAGCAGTTTATATTTTTCGTAGCACAGATATTCAGTAAATGCAATGGGGAAATAAAGATAATTTTTGTTTTCCTTTATCTTAAGCCATTCTAAAGCCTATAATATTGTGAATTCAACCCACGCTTAAAGGATTCTTTACTAAACTTCACACCCTTGCACAACTATTATAAAAACATATAATAGGTTGTCTCATTTTGAATTCAAGTTATATTCCAAAGGCGGTGGAAGCATGAAGGGGAAAGAAACACCGGGAGAGAAGATGAAAGGAAATACAGAAGGAAAACAGGACAACTGTCTGAACCGCAGGCACCCCGGAGAGTGGCGTTTCCTTCCAATACATAATGCCTTCAGCATGAGACTCAGTTTGCTCATGAACTTCTTGTAAGAATTAATATATTTTTGGAATTTTTATTATTGAAAAACAGATTTAGAAATAACAATGAACATATCTTATTTAAAAGATTAATGGGAAGAAAACACTTTAACAAAAATGATTGCATGTACTGTGACTGTATGAAATATGTATGTGTGTACCTGTGTGTGCAGGTGTATACAAATGCATACCTGTACAGATCAGATGTTAAAGGGGTGTGTTTTTCTCTCTCATACTCCACCTTATTTTCTGAGGCAGGGACTCACACTGAACATAGTTTACTAATTGGTTAGGGTAGCTGGCTAATCTGCCCTATGGACCCTTCTGTCTCAGTGCTGGGATTAAAGGTACTGCTACTGAGCCTGGCCTTTTACTTTGGCTCTAACGATTTGAATCAGGTCTTCACTAAACCTACTGATTAACTCCCTTATCCTACAAAAGGTTTTATTGGTTTTTCTTTACAGTTTTTATTGTTGAGATTATAATTTTAACTTCTTTCCATTTCCTTTCCTCCTTCTAAATCATCTCATATACCCACCCTCTCATATATGCATATCATAACTAGTTCAGTATATAAAATATTATTTGCATAGGTGTTTTCAGGCTGACCATTTGCTACTGGACAACCTTGGTATACTCTACCAGGGGGAGAACCATACCTCCAATTCCCAGCTTTCCTTGGTTGTCTGTAGTTCTTTGTGTAGGATTGGTCCCTCATGGGCTTTTCCAACATCCACTTTGGCATGATCTTTGGTGTTATCCGTGTTCTGCTTACATTTGGGTAGTCATGTTGGTGAGACTTAACTGATATTACTAAGAAACGAAATTTCACACCAAACCCTCTAATCCTGTGACCCTGACACTATTTCAACCTCCTCTTCTGCAATGTTTTCTGAGTCTTTGGTTTAGGAGTGTTATATAGTTGGTTCATATGCCACAGCCTTAAATTGGAGAATGTATTGTCTATTAATGAATAGACATATTCTATGAATAAAATACACAAGTGTAGTACTTACCCTAAAAGGTAACACATTCTGACAGCCAAGGGAAGCAAAAGAAAATCTGGATGCCACTGTTTTACCTTTACTGTGACCTCAACAGCATCCTTCACACACTCAGCTTCAGTTTCAATTGATATATTATAATTCTGAATTTATCAGGTTTTAGATTTGATATTCTTTTGCATTTTATTTTTCTATATATTACTAGATCTTCCCATTCTAAACTGTCATTGTCAACCTAAGTATACATTAAAATCACCCTGAGAGCTATAAAAATGACTATACCCAGACCTGGTCTCTAACATATAAGTGAGAGCCTTAAGACTAACTACAGAAGGCATCTCTTAACAAAACTCTATTGGACATCATCTCTCTAATCAAGATGTGATTAAAAAACAACCACTAGAGAGGCCCACAGAAATCCACAAAGATGCCCCCACAATAGACTACTGGCAATGGTCGAGAGACAGCCGGGACTGACCTACTCTGGTGATAAGATGGCCAAACACCCTAACTGTCGTTCTAGAAACCCCATCCAATGACTGAGGGAACTGGATGCAGAGATCCACGGCTAGGCCCCAGGTGGAGCTCCGGGAGTCCAATTGGCGAGGAGGGTTTATATGAGTGAGAACTGTTGAGACCAAGGTTGGATAAAGCACAGGGACAAATGGCCAAACGAATGGAAACACATGAACTATGAACCAATAGCTGAGGGGCCCCCAACTGGATCAGGCCCTCTGAATAGGTGAGACAGTCATTTGGCTTGATCTGTTTGGGAGGTCCCAGGCAGCGGGACCAGGTCCTGTGCTCATTGCATGAGTTGGCTGTTTGGAACCTGGGGCTTATGCAGGGACGCTTGGCTCAGCCTGGGAGGAGGGACTGGACCTGCCTGGACTGAGTCTACCAGGTTGACCTCAATCCCCAGGGGAGTCTTTGCCCTGGAGGAAATGGGAATGGGGGGGGTGGGCTAAGGGGAAGGGGAGGGGGGCAGGAGGGAGAAGAACAAGACAATATGTGGCTGATATGTAGAATTAAATTATATTGCAAAATAAAATCAAATTAAATTTAAAAAAAAACACTATCATTAGATTTTTTAAAAAAACTATTCCATTTTATTACCAATTGACCTGTATGGTAATTGTGACATGGTTTGATAATATTTAACACAGTATTTTCTTGACCTTGGAAATACATGTATGATAGATGCTAGGGTAGTAATTGATACATCCTCTCTGATACCTCTTCTCTCTGTGCACTCACTAACATTTGGCAGCATAATAGAGGCTACTTTTAATGGTCATGATATATGAACATATTGACAATACAAATATGACAATAATTTTATATAATTGGAAAAAGGTCTTATTATCCATAGAAAAATGTAATGAATAATGAGAAAAATTAAAAAAAATCTTACATGATGAAAGAAAAAAAGTTTTAAGGGGTAACAAAAATGTTAAACATAAAGTACTAAAGTAAAATACTGATGAGAAAATTATGAAATACATGGATAGATATAAAAATTTTCTTTTTATGTTACTATTTTCTACTATTTTTTCTGACAAGGTTTATGGACTATATTTACAAATAAAAATATTTGAATTAAAAATATACAATCTAAGTTGAGTGAAACTCATCTGAAAAACATTGGGCTAAAAGCCAGAATTTTACTAAATTTTTAAAGGCATAATTTACAATATATCTGCTCCCTCTGTATAATTTTTAAAAATGTGCTAGCTAGGTACCTTTCATGGTCTTCCTTTTCTCACCATTTGGTAAGGCAGGAATGACATTTCAAAGAAAAAGGGTATGATATTTCATATATGTGTCTCTCCTTTATTTCCCTCTAATTTTTGAGGTGTTACTAGACACAGACAATAAGACCTTTCCAATTGCATTTTGTGGAAAAAAAATACTATTAAAATTAGGAGCAAGAAAAAAAAGTAAATAAAATTAAGATTTTTCTTATACCTGTCAGTAAAGTGAAGGTCTACCTGAGAAAAACACACAGCTATCTCAAAAAGCCTCTAAATAAATAAATAAAAAATAAAACATTTTATCATTAGTTTTGAAGTTGATATATTTGGAAAACTTTGAGGGAGCACAATGTTGAGGGATATTTGAGCAAACCATGTAAAGATGTGTTGCTGTTTTTTACCTTGCCTGTCTAAGACACCTGATTGGTTTAGTAAAGAGCTGAATGGCCAACAGCAAGCAGGGGAGAATAGGAAGGACTTCTGAGGAGAGAGAGAAACTCGGGGTTATGAATCTAGGCATGTGGAAGATAGCAGCGAAATGTGGAGCAAGTCAGGCCTAACAGATGGAAGAGAGGTCAAAAGCCATGTGACAGAATGTAGATTAATAGAAACTGGTTAATTTTAGTTGTAAGTGCTAGTGGGACAAGTCTAAAATAAGGCCAAACTTAATAATAAGTCTCCATGCTGTTATGTGGGGGCTTGCAATCCCAAAAGGAAGTCCAACAAGAAAGATCGACTATAGCAAAGAACATATATAATTTTGTTAAAGTCCTATATCTTAGTTACTCTGGTAAACACCTGGAGAATCCAACTCTACCCATGGACATTTACGTAAGGCATAGTTCATGGATAAAGTTATAAAACCATCAAGTTCAGTTTTTTATTTTTAGTTTAAATGTTTCATGGTTTTAGAAGGGATTAAATTAGTGAATTAAGGAATAAAGGCTGTTTGTGCATCATTTACTGTGTGGGTGGGTAACAAGTCATTTAGTCAACTGACCTCAAATTTTATCCAGAACAATGAATATCTCTGTGGTGATAGCATTAGTCACTTATCCCATTCTACCCACAAATATTTTAAGAGTAAAAAATGTATCTAAAATGCCAGGCCCGTTAACAGCTTAGATGCAAGATTGTAAAACATCAGTAGCGAACTTCTGCCCTCCGGGGTCCTCCCATTATGCTGTGAGCCTATATTTAAGACCTCCTTCCTCCTTCAATAAAAGGCATTCCACATTAAATATATATTACATATATATGTATATTATATTTAAATTAAATATATATATGTAATATATATTTAAATTAAAATATTTTAATATATAATATTAAAATTAAAAATAATAAAAAAAAATAAAATGCCAGGCCTTTTACTTATATCAGAATATTGCTGTGAACTACAGCTTGCCCTAAATTGCCAGAGACCCTGTGCTCCTGACATAGATGTTGTATTCAGGCATGTTATCAAAATATAGTGTAGCTTTTCATATTAAGTCAAGCATCACAGAGCTAAAAATAACAAAAATAACTGTTTAGGAAAAGAAAGTGCTAGATAAATGCATTAAATCAACAAAGTTTCAAAATGCATTTAGAATGTGTCTTTATATACAATGGCATAAAAAAAATGGCAGACATCTAAAGTAGTTTTTAAACAATTAGAAAGTATTTTAGCATGCCAGATGAAAAGACTGTCCTTCATGTAGCTGTTTGCCCAAGTTTGTCTTTCCTGGGATGAAAATTCATAAAAACAATCTTTTGTTCAACTCAGATTTTTTTCTGTATTATAATTAGAAATGCAGATGGGAAGTTTAAATTGGGCTATGGATGACAGGAGGAGAGACATTTGCTTTGGAATTGTTGAAAGTAAATTCAAGCTCAAATCCTTTGAAATGAAACAAGGTCCATTTGTCCCAGACTATCCAATGGCTCACGGCCTATTCATTGGCTCAGATTTGGTCAAATCTAAAATTTATTTGTGGGATGAAGGCTAGTGAAGAGCAAACACTGGTAAGGAGGCTCCAGGCTAATAAGTGCATTGTAAGCTTGCAATGGCTAACGTGCTAAGGGCTTCCAAATCTCTCCCAAAGCCCATCTAATGTCACTGGTAATTTCTATGTTGAAAAGATAAAACAGCTTCTGTTCAGTAAGATTTCCTATTATGTGGGGTATTCATATTTTGAATGTATTTGGCATAAAAACTATAATGATGTGTTATATGTGTATGTACATATACATCTCTGAACTTTTTTGTCAGTGCATACAAGAATTTTATACACAATTTTTAATTTAATTTTTATTTATGGATGTATGTGCACATGTATGTACAGGTACTCATGGAGGGTATCAGACTCCCTGGAACTGAAGTAACAGGTGGTTGTGAGCCACCTGATGTGGGTTCTGAACCAAACCCAAGTCCTCTGCAAGAGCGGAAAGAACTCTTAAGTGCCAAGCCATCATTCCAGTCTTACTTTTCACAGAATTTAACATAGGTAGAAATATTGGTCTCATTAAAATTATGTACAATTTGGCTATGTTTTCAAATTGTTGGATATCATATGGTGTGTAGGTGTTTTGATTCATCAGATTTAAAAGTTACGATGTGACATTGTTCTATACTTACATAGTTCACATGGGCTTAATAGTTGTATTCACAACATAATTAAATAAAATAGTTCAATATTCACACAATGTTACTTGGAAGCCACTGCCCCAAGCTGTTTCTGTTATAATGCTGAATGTTAAATATTATAGAGTAGTCTCATCTCATACACCATTCACTGTGTGGCAGTGGCAGGTGGCACTTTTGCCTTTTTTGGAACCCCTTTCCTCCTACTGGGTTCCCTTGTCCAGGGTTGATATGAGGGTTTGTGTCTAGTCTTATCTAAATTGTTATGCCATAGTCAATAGATATCCCCAGGAGGCCTGCTCTTTTCTGAAGAAAAAGAGAGGAAAAGTGGATCTAGGGGAGAGGGGAGGAGGAGAGGGGGGGAGGCTGTATTGTATGAGAGGAGAATAAAAAAGAAAAACAAAGCAACAACAAACAAACAAACAAAACATGACTATGCTTAACATTGTCTATATTACAACAGAAACTGGTCCTAAGTGAAATTACACTCTACCTTGTTAACCAGGAAATCGGAGCATTGAAAAAATACAACTCTGTATTTCCTCCCTGTTAATCACAATGGTGCTCAGAGCTCCTACTTTTATTAGCCAGGGAAAAGACAATCGCACCGGCACAGGGAAGATCACGAGGAGCACTTTGCTGGAAGTAGAGGCTTGTATTAATTACTTTCTGCTCCCTTATTCCTGCTGAGCAATTTGACGGAACTTTTTCTATTATTTCATTTGGCAAATTGCTAGGGTCCTGTTCTAGCTAGGTTCAGGTCCTGGGACAGGGAAGGGGCATCGATGCAAGGAAAATTCTGACCACCAGATGAGTTTCACACAAGTGACAGCTCTGAATGGCTTGAGTCGTCCTTATTTATACTACAAAAGCAGACATGTTTTTCTCAGATACTCCACCCCCCAGCATTAACCTCAGGCGAAAACAAACCTGTTTTTTCCAACTTTTAAATCAAAACAACTTCTAAACCAAAACAACGCTCATTATTTTGGTAACTTGGCTAAATATCAAGACAGGTACAACTTGTCCTTATGAAGCTAAAAAGGTGATAGACATAGGCACACATTCTCAAGAACAACAATATCACTCAAAACTTAACAAAGCATATTTATAGAAATAGGGATGATTAACCATAAGTTGCTTGCATATAGTTAGCTTGTCTTTCTCTAATCATTCCCTTGCCCAACAAATGGGTTCTGCAAGTCTAAGCCTCTATAATGGGGAACTTTGATAAGGCACTCTTTCTCCATCCTGTCATACCATTCTGCTGTGGATATTGCTCCGTATAAATAAAACACTAATTGGCCAGTAGCTAGACAGGAAGTATAGACAGGAAAAGCAGAGAAGATAATTCTGGGAAGTGGAAGGATAAGGGGAGAGAGACTGCCTGGAGCCGCTGCCAGGACAAGGAAGATATAAGGCACCAGTAAGCCATGAGCCACATGGCAAAGAATAGATTAATATAAATAGGCTGAATATAAGAGTAAGAGCTCGACAATGATAGGCCTGAGCTAATGGCCAAGCAGTTTAAATAATATAAATGTCTGTATATTTATTTTATAAGTGGGCTACGGGACTGCCGGGGTTTGGCAGGACCCAGAGAGAAAACTCCAGCTACACCATTCTCTATGTTTTCTTTCCCCAGAATTGGGAGGCATAGTTAATGTCCCCTCTGTTGCTTCCTTATATGTGCCCATTAACTTTTCTTGCCTCCTATCCTGTCAGAACTGAATCAGAAATGTTCCCAGGGTCTGGAGTAACAGCTGATATTTCCAGAAAAGAAACCTGAGAAGCATCAGTTCCCAAAGAATTTCAGGGGAAAATATTAGAAAAAAAAACTGGGGTTTCTGGGAATGATATCTCTATCATGCATGACTGACGAAGTGAAACTAAAAACCAAGAGAACCATCAACATTATGAAAGAGAAGGGAGTGTGCAGGCCCTGCACGCCCTGCAGCATCCTGTGCTGCCCTGAGGTCACCTGGTACTTGCTGAGGGAGAGATCATCTCCATGACTTGCCTCTTAGAGACCCATTGGACAAGCATTCACATGCTTATCCAAAACTAGGCCACATGGCCCCCAACACTAACTCAACTGCTCCTTCTATATCTCCCTCTCTTTTCTTACCCCCCACCCCACCCCTGCCCACACACCTCCCCCATTTCTTCCTTCTTTTGTATAAATTCTCATCGTAACAAGTTGTATACTCAATGCACAACATCAGAAAAATAATTACTCTTATTTTGGCCCTTTGATGATGCTTTTACCATTTTCCTGAATCAAATGATAATAATTTTGATTTTGTGCTTCAAGGATGGATTTAAATTTAAAAATGTTAAAAGCTTATTCTTATACTATAAACATTAATTATAAACACTATTCTTAATTTTTGCATATTAATAATTTTTAACAATGACTTTCTTGCTAGGTTCCATCAACTATTTAAATATATCACAATATTTTTCATTAAACTTGATGAATTAACATCTGTATTCTCCTGTTATCAAATTACTTATTTTTTTTTTTTTTGGTTTCTCAAGACAGGGTTTCTCTGTGAATTTTGATGCCTGTCCTGAATCTCGCTCTTTAGACCAGGCTGACCTTGAACTCACAGAGATCTGCCTGGCTCTGTCTCCCAGGTGCTGGGATTAAGGGTGTGCACCACCACCACCCAGCTCAAATTACTTATGCTTTTATATTAATGAGATTACTATTACTTATATTACATTATAAAAGAATTAGTAGCTTATGTATAAGGTTATTCTAAAGTTAACAACCAACAAAATATGCATACTAATTTTATTATTATTATTATTATTATTATTATTATTATTCACTACAAGGCTAAATAGGCTGTGAGAATCATCTATGTTCCTCCTCAGTGACTGATCTATTCAAAGACGCAGTTTATATAGAAATGCTCATTTACAGAGCAGTGCTATACCACCTAGCCAGATCTCCACATCTCTCACTGATCAAAATCCAAATATTTTCTTGAAAAGTTTCGTATTTTGATCATTCTTTAGTTTTGATTTAGTGTTCACTTTAATTTTCTAAGAAAATATGCATAGAGGTAAACTTTCTGAGCCTCAGCATTAGATATCTTCATTGTTTTCTGAAAATTGATAAATTGACTAGTCTTAGAGCTCTAAGTTTGAAATAATTTTCAGTAAACATATTGTAGGCTAAGCCAAGTTTGTACTATCATCCTTACTAACTGGTGAGGAATCTGATGTCTGTTTCATCCTCTGTATGTGCCATGTGTCCTGGCTGGTTTTGTGTGTTAACTTGATACATCAGAGGAAGGAGCCTCAGTTTAGGAAATCCAGCTGTAAGGCATTTTCTCATTTAATGATCAATGTGGGAGGGCCCAGTCCATGGTGGGTGGTGCAATCCCTGGGCTGCTGGTCCTGGGTTATATAAGAAAGCAGGCTGGACAAGCCAGGGGAAGCAAGCAGTAGCAGCTCCCTTATATGGCCACTGCATCAGCTTTTGCCTCCAGGATCCTGCCCTGGTTGAACTCTTGTCCTGACTCCCTTCAGTGATGAACACCAAAGCTGAAGTATTAGCCTAATAATTGCTTTCCTCCCCAACTTGCTTTTTGGACATTGTCTTTTTCCATAGCAATAGAAACCCTAACTAAGCTTTGTTGCTTTATGTTTCACTAAGTTTTAATCTTTGGGTGGGTTTATTTTATGTTTATTTTAACATATAACATATAATAACAAAACAATTTAGAAATAACTTCTTGGGATAGGTTGATTGAAGAAGGAGTTGTTTTCTCAGTTTTCAGGTAAGAATGTTGCCTGTATTTTGACATATTAGGTGGGTACTTGTGTGTTCTCATTTCACACAATTTTCCAATACTGGCCTAATATAGTATATATAAACCACTATACATACTTAAATTGCTTCTCTGGAGTAGGACAGGTATTTTTTTAAATATTTAGCATGTTAGAATAATAAGTTAACTCATTAGTATTTATTAAATACTTTAGTTGGTAAAATTAGAATGGTAGATATACAACTAAGTAAAAACAGCTCTTCCTGGTGAGAATATGCTTAGATTAGTGGCATCCACTAGTCTTGTATCCAACAAGGTTCTGGGGGTATCAGACTAGAGGGGACAGGTCAGGCTAGTGAATGAACGAAAGATTGACACCATGTGTGAGAGTTCAGAAGCTGAACATTCCCGTGACCGAGGAATGACACGGCAGCGGGATGCAGAAGATTTGGTTAATCATGTCCAGCTGTATCAAGGTACAAGGGTGACGAGGCTAAGGGAGTGTTATTTGAAGCATATGAAATCAGGTGTCTGACTTAATAGTCCTTGTTAGTATTCTGAACCCACCCTTGGTGCCATCCTGTGTCCTAACATAAAAGTTTCTTTTTAAGGAAAAACTTTACCCATTTCTCTCTCTCTCCTCTCCCTCCACTCCCATGAGGTGTGCACTGTCCAGAATAGGATGAAATGCCTGGGTCAAGAGGAAACTCCCTGGTATAGAGGACTGATTGATTATCTAATGCCCATTGATATTTATTAATTAAAATGGTTCTGCAATAAGATAAGACACTTGACCTTCTTTATGCAGAACCAGGGAGATGTTGTATGGCCTAAAGAAATTATTATTTCTGTATAAATCAGTCAGGATGGATGGAGCTTCTGGTCCACCAAGAGGGTCCCTTTTTCAGAGTGGGGCTGCACCCTGACTCCCAAGCCCCCTTTCTCCTGTTCTCTTTCAGGCTTGGGATCTTTACTTATCATTTTTCTTTGCCTTTTCAAGAGACAGCTCAAGAAATAATTATTTCTATATAAGTCATTTAGGATTATAATCTGGCTGTGCTCAAAAATCAGCCCCCCTCTCCTTGCTAACATCATTAAGCTGTTACTAACTGGGAAACCTGTATAATCAGATTTAACTCATATATATATATATATATATATATATATATATATATATATATATATATATTCTCAAAGTTATAAATACATCTAACAGATTTTGTTCCCCCAGTCCTCAAACACCTGTAGAGATCTGAGAATATGGCATTTAATATAAGGTTTTTGTGGTAAGGAGACATGTCAGCTCTTGGCAGCAGTGTCCTGTAACTTCTCCAAGAAGATAGATGGGCACAGAACTTTCACTCGGAAGCTCATGGCAAGGCCATGCACACAGTGAAATGCTGATATCCTGTCCAGTCCATGAATAAAGAGGAGCAACAGGGATATACTGTTTTCTCTGCCAAGACAGGTAGGGTGACCTCCCCAAATTCTTACTCCACAGAAAAATCTGACAGCTCTTCTGGGCATATCAGCTGAACAAGTGCTTCCTTTGGGGCATCTTCCCCCACACAGTGACCATGCAGAGACCTGGGGTTGCTGCCTAGGTAGCTGGAAAGCTGTGTCACTTCTTAAATTTATCCTTCTCAGAGCTGATGATTGTGGTGATATTTTATCTGTGTTCCCCAATAAAGTTTATCTGAGGATCAGAGGGAAAAGCCAGCCATTATATTAGACATAGAAGTCAGGCAACAGCAGCATATGCCTTTAATCCTATCACTCAGAAGGCAGGGATCTGACTGGATCTCTGTAAGTTCAAGGCCACACTGGGAACAGAGCTAGGCATGGTGGCACACACCTTAACTTCCAAGACTAGTTAACCAAAAAGGTCTGGAGGTCTGTACAGACAGACAGGAAGTGCCAGAGCTGGGCAGAAAGAGGAAGTGATGTAGCTGGACAGAGAGAGGAAATGAGTTAGCAGAACAGAAAGGAATATAGGTGTGGGTATACAGGAAGGTGTAGGTCTCTTTGGAAGTTGAGGGTTGGTAAAGTGAGGTTGGCTTTGGCTTGTCCTATTCCTCTGATCTTTCAGAATTTACCCCAATATCTGGCTCTGGGTCTTTTATTATTAAGGCCGTTTAGCAATTCATCTTACAGATGATGTTGTTTAATGACTAGGATGTATCAGTTTGACAGCCCCAATCCCAAGATTACTGAAAGTTAGTAAGTTTCCTATTAAAATTACAGACAGATATGCCTCATTCACAGACTTCATGGTACAGGAGAGATAGGTTTCAGATATAACTCCAGAGGTTCAAAATTTTAATATCAATAAGTGTAGCTTTGATAAACTGATCAACATTGACTATAAATAGTTCTTAAGAGTCCTTAAATTTCTATGGGTTTTCAACCTTTTTGCTATGACATAAATCCATTCCAGTTGTCTTACAGATACCTAGAGGTCCCTGGGAAAAGTTCTGCTACTGAACCAAAAAAAAAAAAATCTGATCTGACAAAACCTAGCAGTCTCCAGAGCCCATTTTACCCTCACCTGTTTTCAACAATATCTGGTAATTTCTCTCCCCTATCTGGGCCAACATTCTCTCCAGATATTCCAGGCCCTGCACCAGCTGGCACCAGCTCCAAGGATGCCAACCCACAACCGAGGATGCCACATGGAATGGATGTACCCCCATGCCCAGGGAAATAGCAGATATGATGGCTCCTGCAATCCTGAAGAACACATTACCCAGTTTACTGCTGGTACCACCTCTCCAGGCTCAGGCACACACCTGCCCAGCAACTGGAACCTGGCTTTCCAAGATGCCCCTGTGAAGGACATATGTTCTCACCCATTCATGATAACCATCTGTTTTTTTCCTCCCAGTAACCTGCCCTCTCACCACATTCAAAAGAACAGACACCTGAGAGCTCCACAATGACAGCTAACTGGATGCCTCTTCACTCATGCCTCCCACCATGCATGACTCCTAGCTTTCCCCTCCCCACCTCACCCCTTTTCAGCTTGAAGTAGCCTCAAGAGTTCACCACCCTTGTTCCCCTACTTGCTCTCATAACTCACTTCTTTTTATAATAATCAACAAGGAGAAATGTTAATATTCTGATCCTACCCTTGGTGCCACCCTGTGTCCTGATGTAAAAGTCTCTTTTTAAGGAAAAACTCTGTCCCTTTTCTCTCTCTCTCTCTTCTCCCTCCACTGCCACAAGGTGTGCACCCCTCAACCCCCCACCCTCTCTCCTCTTCTCTCTCCCTCTGCCTCCCTCTTTCTGTCTCTCTGACTCTTTTTCTCTCTATTATAATAAACTTTCCACATGGATGCATCGTCTGGGTTGTGTATCACTGGCCGCTGCCATGCCCTGCATGGTGTGCATCTGCCCAGCATGTTTCCTTGCACTCATGGGATATCCTCGGGTCCACCCCCATGCCCCTGCATAATAATAAATCATAACAGTCTTCCTTAATATTATTTGCACAGTTTGCAAAAAATATTTAAACTTTCCAGGAAATTGATTCATATGTAATGAACTGTTTGATCCAATACCAAGTATGTGGTAATCACTCCACTAATGTTAAGGGTTGTTATTATTATTATGGCCATTCAATATATGTAATCTTGCCCTACAGACTAAAAGTTTGTAAGTATACTATGTCATAAGCTTTTAAATACACATACAGCATAGTATATAAAAATTTTACATAAATGTTACTGCATACTGTATATTATAATATATGTCAATGCAAGTTCAGTAATTTTTGCCAATGTAATTTTTATTGACAGGATTTCAGAAACCCCGTGGAAGAAGTGTTAGATTGCTGCTGTGTTATCACTCTCCATTCTCTGGCATTAAGTATATAAGAACAGTATTACTCTGAGCAGTAAACGTACCTTTGGCATTCAAGGTCTTCATGTTTTTGAATAAAATAACCCAAACAATCAATTTTAGCTCAAATGTGTTCCAACTTGTGAAACATTGAGTCATTGACCTTCCCAGTGTCAGAGTGATCTCTCTAAGAAGCTCAGCTGAATGGCTGTCCAGGGGATATTTAAGAGCACAACTCATGTGGAGGAACGCAGTAAAGGCATTACCACAGCCAGTGATAGGGAATGATCCTGCCTGGACGGAGGAGGATGCCGTCACTGTCATTAGTGAGGCAGAGCAGCACATGTATGGAAAGGCCTCTGCTGTGGGATGGTCTGTATGTCAAATCTGTTGATCTGATTGGTCAATAAATAAAACACTGATTGGCCAGTGGCTAGGCAGGAGGAAGTATAGGCGGGACAAGGAGGAGAAAAATTCTGGGAAGTGGAAGGCTGAATCAGAGAAACTGCCAGCCGCCACCATGACAAGCCACATGTGAAGACGCTGGTAAGCCACAAGCCATGTGGCAAGGCATAGATTTATGGAAATGGATTAATTTAAGCTATAAGAACAGTTAGCAAGAAGCCTGGCATGGCCATACAGTTTGTAAGCAATATAAGTCTCTGTGTTTACTTGGCTGGGTCTGAGCGGCTGTGGGACTGGCGAGTGACAGAGATTTGTCCTGAGTGTGGGCAAGGCAGGAAAACTCTAGCTACAGACCTCTGCAGGGTGAGTATTAGGGAAGTCTCTCAGTAGCACCTGGCTTTGCTGTTGACTTTGTGATTAACCATTCAAAGACCTGTGGGAGTCATTAAAATGTCTATTGTTTGAGTCATAGCATTCATCTTATATCTTTCATTCAAAAGATACATATGATAATTGTACATATGGGGTACATATGATAATTGTACCCTAAATATTATATTGTAGATAATTATTATAAACAGTGGGAAATGATACTTAAAATCAACCTTTTTTATTGTACATTTTTATACATTTTTTTCTAAGTCCAATTTTAAATTTTCTCATGATTCATCCTATGTTATATATTCAGGATATAAATAAAAAATTTAAATATCTTAGACATTTTTCTTTTTAAAACAATATATTTATGAATATTTGAGAATCTCATTCAATGCATTTTGATCATATTCACCCCTCCCCCAGTACTCTAAGATCTACACTTTCTACTCTTGCCTCCATCCCCATAAAACATTTTCTTCCATGTCTTCCTCTTCTCTTCCTCCTCCACCTCCTTCTTCCATCTCCCTTACTTTACACTACACAGAAAATTCCTTCCTTTCCATAATCACCCCTTATGAAAGCTTTCTTTCCTTTCTTTGAATCTTGTTTCCTGTCCACAAGTTTAAACTACAGAGCCACATAGAAGAAAAATAATTTTTTTTTTTTTTTTTTTTTTTTTTTTTGGTTTTTCGAGACAGGGTTTCTCTGTGTAGCTTTGCGCCTTTCCTGGAACTCACTTTGGAGACCAGGCTGGCCTCGAACTCACAGAGATCCGCCTGGCTCTGCCTCCCGAAGAAAAATAATTTTAAGTCTCACTGTGTTTTCAAATTTCAGTAATTTGTTTGTTTGTTGGTTTGTTTGTTTGTTTTGAGATAGGGTTTCTCCGTGTAGCATTAGCAGTCCTGAAATGGTAATTTTCCAAGTATTTAGTAACCCGTGTAGCATTAGCAGTCCTGAAATGGTAATTTTTCAAGTATTTAGTAACAAAGAATATAAAATTACCACAGCTTGACAATTATCTATAGATTTTAACTGTTTTTCTTTGTTCCCATTACTTTAAATTAAATCACCTTAAGTAATGCTGTATTGAAAACATATAATATTAGGCATATATATATATATATATATATATGCTTTATGACATCTATGACATCTTCTGTCAATATTGAGTGCAGAGATTCAATAGATACTATGGTTCAATCTCAATATTTATGTCCATTTTAGAGTTTTCTCTACAAGCTAAGGAAATTTAAGTCTCAAATAAGAGAAACACACATCTGAATTTAAGTTTCTTGTGCACTTCACTTTCATAGAGATGAAGAATTTACTTTGAGAAGGGCTAATGAGAGCTGAAAGTTCTCTTCAAGGAGTTGTGCATACCTCAGAAGAAATAAGTCATTATGTATTTTCTCTAAAGAGAATACAATCTCAAACTGTCAAATCCCTAAACTCGTCTACATATATTACATATAAATGCCATCTTTTACAAGCCTCTTTCCATTTTTTTTCTCCTAAATTAGCTTAGTGGGCCATGGTATTACAGTATCTTGATCCAGCCTGTGAAAAATGTGACAGATAATTTCTCTACTTCTTCCTGCCTGTAGTTAAATCTGACTGAAGATATGGAAAACAACTTTTTATGACTTAGGTGGTAAAAATAAATGTTCTGTAAGCCATCCAGAGTTAGGTTCTGGACAGCTAGCATAAAATATTGCATAGTGAATTTATATATGCCAATAAATAATTTTTAAAACTAGAGAGATTTCATACTAATGTACACTATAACATTTTCCTAAAACAAATTGATAATATTGTAATAAACTCAATGTACTTGTCATGTTGCTGGAGGCCATGTTCCTCAACATTTTTCAATGTTCTATCTGGACATGATTAAAAGATAAATAGTATTCAAAACTAAGGAGCACTAATTTAAAATTATTCATATTGTGAAGAAGATAGCAACCTAGAAAAAAAATGTCAGTGTCTCAATATTCCATCTCTATACTGTATAAAGGAATGTCTTCTGTGAGAGTTTACAGTTCAAAGTTACATGAGAAGTCTCTCTAAGATGGTATAATTTAGCTTCATTTAGTTTATTATGACCATGATTTAATCTAAATTATGATAAGCAAGTCAGCATCTGGAACCACAGCAAATTGAGATTCTATTTTCTATGGTTGATGACCACAATACAGTATTGTACAGCAATGTGATTAGACAATCAACAGATTAATGAATCCAGATAATTGGGACATGGCTAAAACATAAACTTGTATAATATGTCAGCTAGCAGTGCTTTTATATTTTATCAGAGCCTCCTGAAATAACAGATAAAATTGTTGCAAAACAAGTTGGAAATTTGACATCAAGTGTTTTGAAAATTTATGAGTGTGAAAAAGGTAATGGAGAAACAATAGACACTGTATGTAACGCAGATCGGCTCATTTTAACTTATATGAATGGAAGAATAGCAACATTATCAAGTAAGAGCCTTCAAATCACTCACATGATATTGTATTCTTATTGTGTAATTTGGGTTCTCATAAAAGACACTGAAGATTTCACTGGCAATATCATAAATATGATTTTATGGGGGAAAATATGTTAAAATTATCAAGATGAGGTTTCAAAAAGTCTTCCCATATAATGACTAAGATTTTATAAAAATAGGAACTTTGAACACTACAGCAGGCATAAAGAATTCCTTATGAAGATTGCAATTATCCTCTTACCTATGTCTATAGAAAGACCTTGTTGAGGCTGAAGAACAGCTCTTGCAAAGAACCTAGGTTCAGTTCCCAGTACCCACCTGGTAACTCTCAACACCCTGGAACTCCATTGCAGGAGAACTGATGCCCTTTTCCTGCTTCCACTGGCACTACATGCACAGCACATGGAAATGCATACATGCAGGCAAAACAGACAGATAAAATAAAAGCATCTATATTATAAGAGAAAGAAACCCTTTAGCATTGAGCCATGGCTTGCTCTTTGCAATTTGTTTATGATAATGCTTTGATACTCTAATGAGAGCATAATTCCTTTGAGCTCTGTGGATTATATACTGGATTTATCTGTTCTAAAATTATAGCTTAGTCTTCTGCAGTTTGTATTCAATTAAACTTAATTGATAGTAATTATGAATTTTTTTTAAAAGAAAGATTAAGTTGCTTTCAAGTTACCATAACACATAGGTTCCTTTCTACTGCTTCCCTTTTTGAAATTCTTTCCACAAATACAACTATTCTCATGATTTTGGAAAAGTTGTTAGTGTATAAGTCTGATGCTTCTGTTATCTTCTGGGTTAAATATTATGAGTTAATTGTGAAAGGGTTCCCATGGATACCCCAAAAACTTAGATTATTGCCAAGGTTTTTAGCCACTCTCCACAAAGCGATGGTTAAATCCATGCTTCTAAAGACAACACTTATATATCTTACTGAACATGGAGAAATTACTGAAAACAACACTTATGTGTATCTCATTGACCATGAAGAAGTAGAGCTTGAGCCTACCTAGAGCCTATAGTCCTCCTGGTTTGTTTGTTTTCTAAAGAAAAAGCAAGGGTGTGGATTTTTTGAGTGAGGAAATGGTGAGGAGGAGAAGTGGTGAGGTGGGGGTATTTGGGATGAGATGGGGGAGTGGAAACTATGATTGTATATTGTATACAATTTTTTTCAATAAGAAACAAGAAAGATACTGGGGAATATTGAAAACAAAGAAAACTACCTCATTGCACCCAATAAATAATACAGTTTAGATTAGAAAAAGTCATTTGCTGTTAAGGAAAAAAGTATCAAACATAAAAAAACAACAACTTTTAAAAGAAAATATATGTATCGAATTCTATAAATTGCTCTTCCAGGTTTACAAGCATGTTAGGAAACATTCTAGAAAATTCCATGGTATGAGAGACTTACAAATGCCTTATTATCTTAATTTCAAAAGTTTCTTAAGCAAGTTATCTTCCTCTTTATAATAATAATGAATGTGATTTTAATCATTAAAATATTATTTTAAATATAATTTGAGTGTCACTATTCAGATATACTTATTTCATATATGAAAACAAAGATATAATTCAATAATAAAACAAAAGAATCCATAATGTTATGAAAAGAATTTGGTTTGGAAATCTATCTCATTACCGATCAACTAACCTACCAAAGTGGAAGTGGAATTCTCCTCCTGAAAAAAAAATAACAACAACCTCAGGGAATGATGGAGTGTACTGTGGTGTGAGTCTATTTTTCTGTTGCCTTACAGGTTAATCATAGTGTGTAAACAGCAGGTACTGTTTTGAAGGGGTGGCAGGGCCCACTAGATGGAGGCATTAATCATGTCTGCTATTTCCTCTCCACCTGCCCCCTTGTCCCAATGCACAGCACATACCTTTGTTCAGCTTTAAAAGCAAACAGCTGTAATTTTAGAATTCTGCCCTTGAAATCATTAACTCTGATTTATATACACTTTAGCATCGATTCATTTCATTGTCCGTTTTCTCACAACCTCTTGGGAAGTGGTATGACCTTGTTGAAGGAGCTTTCTGCCCATATTCCTCAGCCTAGTTTGAAACAGTAGAGTAGGACTTTCATAAGGCAATCTCTGACACCTGTCAAGCTGCCTGTCACACATTTTGTATTTACCTGCTTCAGCATATCAAATGTTTCAAAGCTTCTTGTGGCTCACTTTCAAAATGTGAGTATTCAGAAAGATGCATGCCTTATATATAGACACTTTCCAAATGTCATTATTAAATTAATTATAGATTCACAATTGTTATAATTTTTTTGCAAATAAAATGTATGTCATATCATTTATATTTTTGCACTGGGAAGAATATTTAAATTTGTCATTCAATACTAACATTCATTTTGGAATACAGATTTAATATAAAATATCCTTACAAAATTGTCAAGTCAGTAAATTGGGGCTGAATATGTTAATATACAGAAAAGAATGTGAAGAAATAGATCAACAAAGATTTGTCTAAATGCAAGTAGATAACAAGGGTGACTTTTAATTACACAGTGAAAGAACAGTGCAGGCAAACCTAATATCCAAACAGAATAGTTACACTGACTATGATTTTATATATGTGTGTGTATGTATGTATGTATATATGTATATTGAACTATCATTTGTTTTAAAATAAAAACGATAAGCTCTTTTTACTGTCATTTAAAATAAATATGAGTAATATATGCACATGACCAAATTTGGATGAAAGAAAATGCAGGTCCCAATTATGACAGACTTGGATATATATCTTCCATAAATTAGACGTTTTCTCAAAATAGGAAGTATTGTGAAATTTATAATCCTCAGATAAGAATTATGAATAAATAAAAATAAAGCGACTATGAAGATATTTAAAGATGAAAAGTGATTGATCTTCAACATATAGGTACAGTTTATCTCTTTTTCTTTTTCTACTTCTTGATACTACATGAACACTTCACTCTTTAGAGTTACAGTGCTCTTCATTGATAAGAGAAAATTGGGTCAGAACAATTTCAAGGTTTAAACTCCTGACAAGAAGCTGCAGAAATCAAAATGCTTACAAATACTTTGTTCTCTTTCAGCGGAATTCTCTCTATTCATTTAAAATCACAGAGACAGACACACCATGAAAGGAGACCAAAGACAACTTACTCTCTATTGAGACTTACATAGAAGTAAGAACTTCCACAGGGGAACTACAGCGATCTTATAAACCAAACGGCCTTGACTTTCATCTGATGTTTTTGAACACTTATGAGATTTCATACATGTGACTTCCTTTGTAGTTTTTACAAAAACATTTGCTTATCAAGAAAAAAGACACAAAACTGTAAGTTCTTTGAAATAGACTTGGAAGATCTGCAATTAAATATTAGCTAAAGTTTGGTTTAGGCCAGCCTGGTCTACAGAGTGAGCCCCAGGACAGTCAAGGTTACACATAGAAACACTGTCTCAAAAAAGAAAAAAAATACAGATTAAAAAGGAACAAACAAAATGCTATGCTAAAATTGTGGCAGTTGAGAGGATAGACAGACAAGCTGTTCATCTCATGTCACGGTCATCACAGCTGCTGAGCCCAGTATGGACGCCCCTCTGTAGTGTCTTATTGGAGCATATGAGGAACAAAACAGCTTTTAAGATTTTAGTTGTACTAATCTTTTAAGAGTTTAGTTTAAAAATCATCTTGTTTTTCCAAATGTTTTTAGTTCTAAAAATATTTACTTCATGGAAATGTTTCATTAACACAGGAATTAGACAAGACGAGCATGTCCATTTCTACTTCCATAGAAATTTAACTTAGAAATGAAATTAAGAAACATGCAAAGGATGATTACAGTATCTAAAACTGTGAGTCTCATGCGCATGCACAGTCACCGTGAGCCTTGTGTGCATGCACAGTCACTGTGGAATAGACTGACCAGAAGAACTATCATGACATCTTTATTTTCAAAATTTAGGAAGCAGAAAAGTCGTTCTTTTGTTTTCACACGGTTTCTACTTTCTTTTACTGGAGTTGACCAAATTCATTCACCTACCCCCTTTAATCTTTCTCTGTTTCTCCTCCACCACTATGCCCCCTCTCCTCATCCCTTTCCTTTCACGCTGCATGCATGTACATAGATGGGCTTTTATATATGTAAATCTAAGATGGACAAATGAGAGAAAATGTAATATTTGTCTATGTACAAATTATTTCATTTAATATAATGATCTCAAGTAGTATCCATGTTCCAAGAACATTATCTTATTCATCTTTATTGTGAACAAAATTACACAGAATACATATCAATCATCTAGCTGCATGCTATCTACTTGTTTATATATCTATCATCTATCTAGCCATCTATAATCACATTTTCTTTATCAATCATTTGCTGATTGAATTCCAGGCTGATTCAATAACTCAACTATTGGGACAAATACTACAATAAAGTGAATGTACAGTTATCTTGGAGCATATTGGCTTAGAGTCTGCCAGGTCCATACACAGAAGTGATATGGCAGAGCCATATCTACTTTGACATTTAGTTTTGTTTATTTTTAAAACTTTTCTATTGATTTAGGGTATCTGGAACAATTTCTATTCCCACTGGCAATGTGTTAGAGTTCTCTTTTCCCCACATTTTTAGCAGCATTTGTTATTTTCTTAAGGACAGCTCATTTCATTTTCAATTTCTTTTTTCAGAGTTTTACACTTCCTATTGTAGAAGTCTTTCAATTTATTAGATATGTTTATTCATAGGTAACTTTGAAGCTGTTCTGAATAGAATTGCTTTCTTCATTTCTTTCTTTGTGTGTTATTGTTATACAGGAAAGCTACTGGTTTTCATTTGTTGGTTTTGCATCCTGCTATTTTGCTGAAGGTGTTTTCCAGCTCTGGTAGTCTTTAGTCTATTGTAGAGGATAACATCATCAGTAAGTATGGATGATGTAAAGTCTTCCTTTACTATTTGCATCAATTACATGAAAAGTACTCTTGGGAAATTTAAAATTAAATCATTGACTTCATTTCATAATGAACATAGCATTAACAAAAAAGCTAATAACCACTCATACATGCCATAATAAAGATTATGACTTCATATTACCCATTTACAGTGTTGTTTACCTTTGGAAATGGTCAAGATGACTCAATTATACTTTTTTGTAAACTTAAGTAGGAAAATATTAATTAAGCATCATATTATCATGTTGGAGTATGGAGATAGTGAGAGATGGAGACTACTACCTTATAGTTTAGTTTAAAACCCTTAAAAAATAATACAAGTAGGTGGTAGTGAATCATACCTTTAAACTCAGAACTTGGGATGCAAAGGCAGTCAGATCTCCGAGTTTGAAGCCAGCCAGCTTGGTCTATAAAGTGAGTTCTAGGACAGCCAGGGCTACAAAGAAAAACCCTGTCTTGAAAAGACAAAAAAACAAAAAAACAAAACAACAAAAGAAAAACAAAAAAATAGTTCAAGTGCATGTGACTGATACAGGCTGGAGATCTTATGACTGAATGCTGAGTTTGAAGAATTGACCTTTGAATTGATGAGTGACTTCAATTAAGTTACTTAACTACTCTATGCCAGGTTTCATCAACTTTAAAGAAAGTAGGTGTTAGCTGTAAATACAAATTCTTTGCAGGTATTACCTGTAAATACAAGAAATAAATATGGTAACATATATAAAGAAACTAGAAGACAACAATTTCTGGTACAAATATTATAATGAGTGTTTTAGAAATATAATTTTCCTTGATATTATTTTGCCTCTATTAATGAATTCTTCATAAGACCTCCTTTTAGCCAATAGGATTAGTCCCACTCTTTATGGGTTTAATTAATTAGAAACTGAATTAAATAATAGAAAAAATGAATGTGTAAATATTGTATTTTAAAGGCTGTATGTATATAGTAGCCAGTATTTTGATATGATATTTTTATAAAATTGGAGAGTTTAAAGATATCTGTGAGGCAAATGGCTTAGAATGCATCTAATTATGACTAATTTTCTCCAATTTTAGAGTTGCTTCTTTCTCTTCCTATTATTCTTTTCAGTGTTGCTTGGTCACCTTTTATAATGATGTCAATAGAGATCTCTCAAGTAAGTTCTCTATACTCACATCTTACAAGTTTAAGCAAAAAATACCTCATGGATAACTAATTCAAAGTGAATATGTAGTATAGACATCAGGCAAGCATTCTCCTGCACCCAAGTGAACACATGAGGAGTATCTTAGCTTCTTTTCCTGTTGCTGTGATAAAATATCTGAGAAAATGAGCTCCTGGAAACAGTCTAGTTTAGCTAGCTCACAGTTAACAGTATTGTCATAATGAGATGTCACAGTGGCAGGAATATGAAACACTTGATCATAATATATCCACAATCGAGGAACAGAGAGCAGTAATCATATTCTGCCATTCCATTTACTCTCTTCAGAAAACCTGCACAGCTAAGTTGGGTGTTCCTAACCTCAATAAACATAATCAAGATAACATTCCTTGGGCATGCCCAGAGACCCATCTCCTGGGTGATCCTACCCATCAAGTTGAGAATTACCACTAGCCATAACAATAAGTGTCCAGGATCTTTGAGCATTGGTCATTATGTTTTAAGGAAATCAAAAGTGTCAGTTAATCCTGCTTTAAGGTAACTTTTATTGTACTTGGTTTATTTGATTATATATATTTCTAATTTCCAATCTGGACTATGACTGCATGGAGGGAGGAAATCTTTCCTCTATGTTTATATTTTATATATTTTAAAAGTCTGGCATATTGTCAATATTATAAAACATGCATAAATTGTTAACTAGAAAAAATCACAAATTTAAATTAACGTATATCTAAACAAACCATGTGAGAGTTACCATGTATTCTGAAGTTGAATATTGGCAAAATATTACATGGCCTACCACTTAGCCCATTTTAACACTGTAATAAAACTTTATCATGTATCTTCTGCCCTTATAACAGAGCTAGTCATTGTCCAGTTCCACAAAACAGGACTGACACTGAAATATAGTACCTGTGACACATATTTTGATCTGATGAATGTGGGAGCCCACAAATGACTCAGTTTCCCAGATTGAATCTGAAATCTATTCTGAGTCAATAGAGTTCAAGCTTGTTTGTTCCAGGGCTGTGAGAAAGTTCTGATTAGCCCACAGAGTCTCCTTGCAGGGCTGTGAGAAAGTCCTGATTAGCCCTTGAGAGGGAACATACTAACTAGATGCAGGCTGCTGATGCCTTCCAGAGGTACACTGAGATAGAAAATGAAACTCCCTGCTCCTTGACGCCAGGCAGGATAGAAAGTGGTTGAATGCCTGTGCTGTGCATTGTTCTACCTCTGTCCTTCAAAACTGTATATAAGCTGGCTGTGAAATAAACTCGGGGCTGTCCGGCATTGACCAGCAGACCTCTCGATTCTTTTCTGTCTTCTTCATTGTCTCTTCAATCTGCACGCCTCTACCCAGCTACCCAGCTAGCTGACTGTCTGCAGGCCCGACATGATGACAACCATCCAGAATAAATGTTCCCAATTAGAATTCCAAAAGGGACAAGCAGTATAGGAAAACTGTCCTCCTTGCAGCCATTTCAAAATATTAAGCAATTTGAAGCATGGCTTTTGAATTATCCATTTGAGTCTTAAGAGTTTCTCCAGTCTTTGTTTTTTCTCTCCGTATCTGTCTCATATTTCAATTTCGTGTGTTTACTCCTCAGGCTCTTGGAAGCACACAGCAACTTTAATAGGACTCCCTGTGTGACAGCCATTTCATATACCGTGCAATCAAGGCTTCCCATCCTGCTCAGTAACTGCTGATTTGTTGACTGGGGTTTAACCTTCTCTTCCAGAGAATGTCTCTACAAGGCAGACTCTTCTGTGGAGCCTTGGTCTATGGCAGTGCTATATTTTCTACTTCATGTGATTTGTCAGGTGAGTAGGGTGGTAATACCCAGAGATGACCAGAAAAGGCATACACAGGTTTATACTGAATCATAGCTCATATCCTTGAATGAGGTGAAGCTGAACACTTGTAATGCATTATATAAAACAAAGTCGGCCAGCTTAGGGATGTCAGCTTCCCCAGCAGTGTCCTTCCAGTCCAGAGACTTTCAAGTCTCCCTGAGATATGAACTGTTTCAAACTGACAGTAACAAAACATCTTTTCTTACTCTCAATGCTGCACTTTATTCAGAAGCTACTGCTAGTTCGTTAACATAAACTCAGATTCCACACATAAAATCTCTAGGGAGCTAAAGTTTTTGAACATAAAGGTGGTATTAAACAAAAATTGTTTTTAATGAAAAAGATTATTAGTTGAAATTTTCTTTATGCATATGCACAAAGACAACATGTTACAAAGAAATAATTGCAGAAATCGATTAAAATAGCACTGTTTTGTGTTAAATGGTACCAATAAGATTTATAAAAGATGTAAGGCAAACACCATTCTTCTCAATCATGAATTTTTCTTTAAACATCTGTATTTTTATTTTTGTATGCAGGTGTGTTTACAGAATTGTATGTATTAATGCATGTGTACATTTATGCATGCACATACATGTGGAAGCCACAGAATCTACATTATGTGTCTCCTTCAGAAATAATTCACTTTATTTTGAGACAGATTCTCTCACTGGTACTTGGGCATTCACTGGGTTAAGCAAGGCTGGCTGTACAGGGGGCCGAGGGGGTACTTCTGTCTCTGCCTTCCCAGTGATGTGGTTAAAAGCATACACTACCAAACTCAGATTATAATATGGTTATGGAATATCACCCAGGTCCTAATGCTTGCCAGCATACAGTGGGCCTAAGAAAAGCTCCCCAGTGCTTGATTAATTTCCAGAATTTTCATTAATTCACATTAGAGTTCATTTAATTATTAATAATAAATATGAGCCGGGCGGTGGTGGCGCACGCCTTTAATCCCAGCACTCGGGAGGCAGAGGCAGGCGGATCTCTGTGAGTTCGAGGCCAGCCTGGGCTACCAAGCGAGTTCCAGGAAAGGCGCAAAGCTATACAGAGAAACCCTGTCTCGAAAAACCAAAAAAATAATAATAATAATAATAATAAATATGTAATATTTATATTTAAGTAATACATATTATATCAATACTAACTAAAATATGGTATTAATACTATATTATTTATAAAAGTAAGAGTTATAATTGAGGAGGATTCTTAGTGCCTGTAGTTGGTTAGTGGACACAGTTGGCAACTCTTAATGAAACATATCCGATGGGAAAATAACAATACCATCTATTTTGACATGATAGTATAAGTGGGTTTCCTAAAATAAGTTATGATTATGGATAATTATCTAGACATCAAAGAATTGTTTCTTCCTGTTTCCAATGAGAAAAATTTAGATAGGAAAGGTTAAAACTGCCACTTATTGAAACTGCACAAAATATTTACTTATTAGGATGAATTGCTTCTATCAGATGTTGCAAAATATCAGTAGAATATATGCAGAAAGAAATGCAACTATTTTGGCTACTGAAGTCTACAATTTGGAACTGGCTTTTGAATGGCAACCAAATGTTAACCTAACAATGCCATGACTATGTTCAGAAAAGAAAACAGAGTGAAAGAATGATTAGTAATTTATATAAAAATATTGCTTTAATGATCAGAATAAAGCAAAAATATGCAAACTTATATCCTCATTTGAATAGGCATGCATTTGGCTACTGCATTTGATGCTATACATAAAATGAATTCTCAGCTTTGTCCCACAAATTTTACTCATTGTTAGATTTCATACATGCCCATGTGTACATTTTTCTATATATTCATTTAAGAGTCAGATTGGTCATAAAGTCAGTTAGCTTGTAAGGAAAATTAATGTATTTCATTATGGCTTTGATGCTTAGATTTCTGTCTCTGTCTTAATAAATAATGTTGAAACAATTATGTCATGACTCACTATTTAAAAGCCTTAATATCTTTATATCTCATTGTTATATAAATGTTAAATTCTGAATTATAGCAGTGTATTAGACTTAAAATAAAATGTTTCAAGCAGAAGTGCAAGAAATCTAAGGTTCAGTGGAGTGAGGGGCCAGAGCTTCAATTTGTGCTATAAAACTTGATGCGCATAAATGATCACTGAAACACTAAAAAGGTTGGCCCTCTGACATGCCTTGCAGAGAGTAAATACACTGGTCTAGAACAAAAACGATGTCAAACAGGTGGTAAGTGAGAGAAGCAGTGTGCTTGGGCTGCCATTTGTCATAACTACTACACCCTTAATTGGAAAGCATCTGTCTTTTCATTTCCTTTACGACAATCTCTACTTTGTATTTAATCTGTGCAGAATGCACAGGTGCAACAGTGTTTATGAATTTAAAACCTTATTTAAAATGAAGCTGAAAATCAGAGGTGTTTCAATTAATAGGGCAACATCTTATAAGAAGAAATCACACTGCCATTTGGCACATACGTTGATTTCTGCATGTGTGAGCTTTAGTTACTGGAAAGCTAAAGATGCAAAGGAAAGGGAAAGATGAATGATGCTCTAAGTAATTTCAGATGATATATTTGAATCCACAAAAACTATGGAGAAAGTTTTTATTCGAGAACATGAATAAAGTGAGGAATTTTACAGACATGTTTTTAAAATGCTGGATTTCATTAAAGGCAAAACCAATAACACCCTATGTATATAACAAACTATGCCTTTGTAATTGCTTAATTTTCTAAAATTCAATTTTTCACATGATTTTTTCTTTCTTTTTTATTATTGAGAAATTTTCTGTTCATTTTACATAGCAACCACAGGTGCCCCTCTCCTCCTTCCTCCTGCACCCCCACAACCTTAACCCCAAACCTACCCTGCATTCCCACATCCTCCAAGGCAAGGACTGCCAAGAGTATCAGCAGAGCCTGGTATATGGTGATATTTTATTTGTACTGAAATGTGATTTTAATTTTATGTTAATAAATAAAGTTGCCCTGGGGTCAGAGCTATTAGAGCCATAGCAAGAGCGTGGTGGTTAGAAGAGCTAGGTAGATTTCTGTGTGTTCAGGGATACAGCCAGTATTGGAGACATACGCCTTTAAGACCTGGAGGGCAGTACTTACAGGCAGTGACAAGGCAGTCACGTGGTTGGGTTTACAACCAATGAGAAGGCAGAACAGAAAGACTATTTAAAGACAGACAAACAGGAAGAAGCTCTCTCGGGGAAGTTAGGAGCACTGCAGGAGGTAAGATTTTATCTCTGAGCTCTGACCTCTCGGCTTTCTCTTTTACATTGGCTCTGTGTTTCTTATTTTAATAAGACGATTGGTTACATCTACACTGGTACATTCAGTTGAGGCAGGTCCCAAGCCCCTCCTCCCTGCACCAAGGTTGTGTAAGGTGTCCCACCATAGGCACTGGGCTCTAAAAAGCCTGCTCATGCAGCAGGGACGGATCCTGATCCAATTGCCAGGGGCCCCTTAAGCAGATCAAACTAAACAACTGTCTTGCCTATGTAGAGGGCCTAGTCCAGTCCCACGGAGGTTCCACAGCTATTGGTCCACAGTTCATGAGTTACCACAATTTTGGTTTGGTCGTCTCTATAAGTTTCCCCATCAGGATCTTGATGCCCCTTGCTCATAGAATCCCTCTTTTCTCTCTCCAACTGGACTCCTGGAGCTCAGCCTGTTGCTTGGCTGTGGATCTCTGCATCTGTTTCCATCAGTTACTGGATAGAGTCTCTATGATGACAGTTAGGGTATTCACCAATCTGATTACCAGAGTAGGTCAGGTCAGGCACCTTCTGCACTATTGCTAGTAGTTTAAGGTGGGGTCATCCTTGTGGATTCCTGGGAACTTCCCTAGCACCATGTTTCTCACTGTTCCCTTGATGTCTCCCTCTATCATGGTATCTCTTTCATTGCTCACCCACTGTATCCCTGTTCCAGCTCGACCATCCCATTCCCTTATGTTCTCATCCCATATCCCCTACCCACCATTGTCCCCCTCACCCCCAGTTTGCTCATGGAGATCTCATCTATTTCCCTTTTCCAGGGCAATCCATATGTCTCTCTTAGGGTTCTCCTTGTTAGCTAGCCTCTCTGGAGCTGTGGATTATAGTCTGGTTATCCTTTGCTTTACATCTGATATCTATTTATGAGTGAGTAGATACCATGTTTGTCCTTCAGAGTCTGGGTTATGTCACTCAGGATCATATATTCTAGTTCCATCCATTTGCCTACAAATTTCATGATGTTTTTTACTGCTGAGTAGTACTCCATTGTCTATATGTGCCACATTTTCTTTATTTATTCTTCAGTTGTAGAGCATCTAGGTTGTTTCCAGGTTCTGGTTATTATGAATAATGCTGCTATGAACATAGTTGAGCATGTGTCCTTGTGGTATAATTGAGTATTCCTTGGGTATATGCCCAAGAATGGTATAACTGGGTCTTGAGGAAGATTGTTTCCCAGTTTTCTGAGAAACCACCATACTGATTTCCAGAGTGGCTATACAAGTTTGCACTCCCATCAACAGTGGAGGAGTGTTCCCCTTGCTCTGCATCCTCTCCAACATAAGCTGTCATCAGTGTTTTTGATCATGGCCATTCTGAGATGTAACATGGTATCTGAGAATTGTTTTGATTTGCATTTCCCTGATGACTAAGGATATTGAGCAATTCCTTAAAATTCTTTTGGCCATTTGAGGTTCTTCTGTTGAGAATTCTCTGCTTAGCTCTGTAGCCCACTTTTTAATTGGGTAGTTTGGTATTTTGATATCTAGTTTCTTGAATTCTTTATATATTCTGGAGATCAGCCCTCTATCAGATGTGGGGTTGGTGAAAATCTTTTCCCATTCTGTATGTTGTCAGTTTGTCTTATTGACAGTGTCCTTTGCCCTACAAAAGCTTCTCAGTTTCAGGAGGTCCCATTTATTATTTGTTGTTCTCACTGTCTGTGCTACTGGTGTTATATTTAGGAAATGGTCTCCTGTGCCATTGCATTCAAGACTACTTCCTACTTTCTCTTTTATCAAGTAAGTAAGTTATGTTGAGGTCTTTGAATCATTTGGACTTGAGTATTGGACATGGCGATAGATATGGATGTATTTGCAATCTACATGTTGACATCCAATTATGACAGCACCATTTGTTAAAGATGCTTTCTTTTTTCCATGGTACAGTTTTGGCTTCTTTGTCAAAAATCAGGTGTTCATAGGTGTGTGGATTAATGTCAGGGTCTTCAATTTGATTCCATTGGTCCATTTTTGGTTTTTATGCCAATACCAAGCTGGTTTTTTTTTTTTTTATTATTACTATAGCTCTATAGTAGAGCTTGAGGTCAGGGATGGTGATGCCTCCAGAGGTGGCTTTATTGTACAAGATTGTTTTAGCTATCCTGGGTTTTTTTGTTTTTCAATATGAAGTTAAGTATTGTTTTTTCCAGGTCTGTGAAGAATTGTGTTGGGATTTTGATGGGAATTGCACTGAATCTGTAGATTGCTTTTGGTAAGATTGCAACTTTTACTATGTTAATCCTACCTATCTATGTGCATGGGAGATCTTTCCATTTTCTGATATCTTCTTCAGTTTCTCTCTTCAGAGACTTAAAGTTCTTGTCACACAGGTCTTTCAATTGCTTAGTTAGAGTTACCCTAAGATATTTTATATTATTTGTGGCTATTGTAAAAGGTGATGTTTCTCTGATTTCTTTCTCAGCCTGTTTATCATTTTTATATAGGATAGCTACTGATTTTTTTGAGTCAACACTGTATCCTGCCACATTACTGAAGGTGTTTATCAGCTTTTTTGGGGTCACTTATGTATACTATCATTTCATCTGCAAATAGTGAAATTTTGACTTCTTCCTATCCAATTTGTATCCTCTTGATCTCCTTTTATTGTCTTATTGCTCTACCTAGGACTTTGAGTACTATATTGAATAGATATAGGGAAAGTAGACAGCCTTCTCTTGTTCCTGATTTTAGTGGAATCACTTTGAGTTTCTCTCCATTTAACATGATGTTTGTTTGTTATAAAATTTGCCTTTCTTTATGTTTAGGCATGTTCCTTGCTTCTGATCTCTCCAAGGCCTTTGTCATGAATGGGTGTTCGATTTTTGTCAAAGGCTTTTTCTGCATCTAATGAAATGATCATGTGTTTTTTTTTTCTTTTAGTTTGTTTATATGGCGTATTACATTGACAGATTTTTTTTAATGTTGAACCATCCCTGCATCTCTAGGATGAAACCTGCTTGGTCAGAATGAATAATTTTTTTTTGATTTGTTCTTGGATTCAGTTTGCAAATATTTTATTGAATATTTCTGCAACCATGTTCATGAGGGAGATTGGTCTGTAGTTCTCTTTCTTTGTTGCATCTTTGTGTGGTTTGGGTACCAGGGTAACTGTAGCCTCATAAAAAAGAGTTTGGTAATGTTCCTTCTGTTTCTATTGTGTGGAACAATATGAAGTATTAGCTCTTCTTTGAAAATATGGTAGAATTCTGTACTGAAACCATCTGGTCCTGGGCTTTTTTTTTTTTTTTTTTTTTTTTTTTTTTTTTTTTTTTTTGGTTGGGAGACTTTTAATGACTTTTTATTTTCTTAGGGGTTATCGGTCTATTTAAATTTTTATCTGGCCTTGATTTAACTTTGGTATGTGGCACCTATCCAGTAAATTGTCCATGTCTTTTAGATTTTCCAATTTTGTGGAGTACAGGTTTTTGAAGTATGACCTGATGATTCTCTTCTCTCAATGTCTGTTGTTATCTCTCCCTTTTCATTTCTTATTTTTTAATTTAAATGCTCTCTCTCTCTCTCTCTCTCTCTCTCTCTCTCTCTCTCTCTCTCTGCCTTTTAGTTAGTTTGGATAAGGGCTTGTCTATCTTGTTGATTTTCTCAATGAACCAACTCTTTGTTTCATTGATTCTTTGTATTGTTCTCTTTGTTTCTATTTTATTGATTTCACCTCTCAATTTGATTATTTCCTGGCCTCTATTCCTCCCGTGTGAGTTTGCTTCTTTTTGTTCTAGAGCTTCCAGGTCTGCTGTTAAGTCGCTAGTGTGAGATTTCTCCAACTTTTTTATGTGAGCATTTAGAGCTATAAATTTTCCTTGTAGCACTTCTTTCATAGTGTCACATAAGTTTGGGTATGTAGTACATTCATTTTCATTGAATTCTAGGAAATCTTTAATTTATTTCTTTATTTCTTTCTTGACTCACTGGTGATTCAGTTGAATATTATTTAGTTTCCATGAGATTGTAGGCTTTCTGTAATTTTTGTTGTTGAAATCTAACTTTAAGCCATGGTGGTCCAATAAAATACAGGAGATTATTCCAATTTTTTTGTTTGTATCTGTTGAGATTTGCTTTGTGTCTGAGTATGTGGTCAATTTTAGAGAAGGTTCCATGGGGTGCTTAGAAGAAGGTATATTCTTTTGTGTTAGGGTGGAATGTTCTACAGATAGCTATTAAGTCCATTTGCGTCATAATATCTGTTAGTTCCCTTATTTCTCTGTTAAGTTTCTGTCTGGTAGACCTGTCCATTGGTGAGAGTTGGATGTTGAAGTCTCCCTCTACTAATGTGTGGAGTTTGATGTGCAATTTAAGCTTTAGTAATGTTTCTTTCACATATGTGGGTGCCCTTGTATTTGAGGCATAAAAGTTCAGAATTGAGACTTCATCTTTGTATGTTTTTTCTGTGATGAATATGTAATGTCCTTCCTGATCTCTTTTGATTGATTTTAGTTTGCAGTCTATTTTGTTAGATATTAGAAGTGCTACATCAGCTTGCTTCTTGAGTTCATTTGATTGGGAAATCTTTTCCCAGCCTTTTAATCTGAGGTAGTGTCTGTCTTTGAAGTTGAGGTGCATGCAGCAGAAGGATGGATCCTGTTTTCATATCCATTCTGTTAGCCTGTGTCTTTATATAGGAAAATTGAGTCCATTGATATTAAAGGATATTAATGACCAGTGATTGTTAATTCCTATTAATTTTTGATGACAATATTGTCTGTTTCCCTTCTTTGATATTTGTTGGTGTGCAGTTATCTATTGCCTGTGTTTTCATGGGTATATCTAACCTCCTTAGGTTGGATTTTTGCTTCTAGTGTTTTCTGTAGGGCTGGATTTGTGGATAGGTATTGTTTAAATCTAGTTCTATCATGGAACATTTTGTTTACTCCATCTAAGGTGACTGAGAGCTTTGCTGGGTATAATAGTCTGGGTTGGTATCCATGGTCTCTTAGTGTCTGCATAATGTCTGTAAAGGCTTTCAGAGTCTCCATTGAGAAGTCGGTGTTATTCTGATGGGTCTGTCTTTATATGTTACTTGGCCTTTTTCCTTTGCAACTCTTAATATTTTTTTCTTTGCTTTGTATGTTTAGTGGCTTGATTATTATGTGGCAAGGGGACTTTTGGGGGTGGGGTCCAGTCTATTCAGTGTTCTGTAAGCTTCTTGTATTTCTTTCTTTTTGTTGGGAAAGTTTTCTTATGTGATTTTGTTATATTTTCTGTGCCTTTGAACTGGTATTCTTCTCCTTCTTCTATCCCTATTATTCTTAGGTTTGGTCTTTTTATGGTGTCTCAGATTTCCTGGATGCTTTGTGCTATGATTTTATTGGCTTTAATGTTTTCTTTGACTGATGAATCCATGTCCTCTATCTTATCTTCCATGTCAGAGATTCTCTCTTCCATCTCTTGCATTCTGTCAGTTATGCTTGCATCTTTAATTCCTGTTCATTTACTCGGGTTTTCCATTTCCAGCATTCCCTCAGGTTGTGTTTTCTTTATTGCCTCTATTTCAGTTTTCAAGTCTTGAACTGTTTCCTTCACCTGTTTGATTGCTTTTTCTTGGCTTTCTTTAAGGGATTTATTGATTTCTTCCATTTTTTTTTGTTTGTCTTTCCCTTGATTCCTTTAAGGGAATTTTTCATTTCCTCTTTAAAGACCTCTATCATCATCTTAAAATCATTTTTAAGGTCGATTACTTCAGCTTCTTTTGTGTTTTGATTTTCAGGTCTTGCTGATATAGAACCACAAGCTTCTGGTGGTGCCATATTGGTCTTTATGTTCTTGACTGTATTTTTGCACTGGCTTCTACCCATCTCTTCCTCCAATTGGTGCAAAAGGTGTCTGTGCCTGATGGAGCCTCTTTAGGTCCAAGGGCACTCTTATTCCAATGGGAAGTCTTGGTACAACTGAAGCTCTTGGTCCAATCAGAACTGGCAGAGTCTGTGTCTCAGGGAACTGCTGTGATCTCAGAGGATCTTTCACGTGATTTAATTGTTATAGCTGTAAAGAGGTCCCATGTACCCAGGGTTTTGCTTTTTACCAGTTCAGTTAAGTATAGTCAACTTTGGTCCAAAAATACTAAGTGGAGACTTTTAAAATTAAAAAATAAATTTTGAGTTGCACGCTGATCTTTGTAGCATGAGGAAATCCAAAACTTAGTGTATTCCATCCTGCTCAAAGTGTGAATCTCTCTTTACCCAGTGGATCCATGTTTTCCATGCAACCTTCCTAGTATTGATTTAGTCACCAGGTGTTAGATTGCCTGCCCTGTTAGTGCAGTACATGTTTTCATGTAATCCTTTTGTATTTAATAATAATTTCCAAATGGCAAGAGTAACAATCATAGCATTTTTAAAAATGGTACATTGTTATAATTATTCTAGTTTTATTGGTCAGTATTGTTGGTTTTTACCTGTGTTGGGTTAAGAGCTTATTTTTATTTTAGATGTATTCATTTTTTTCCTCACATATTTAGAGGTATTACAATCTATAGAAACAAGGAAGGTCCAGAGCAGTTAATGGTGGTGGAAATATATGTTAGAGATTCCTTACATGGCAGCAGGAGAGGAAGCAAAGAAAAGAAGGTAGAAACAGCTACAAGTCCCAGCCCACACCTACTGGGCCAATCAAATCAGGCCTTCTAAGGATGATACAACCTCCATATTAGTGTCACAAGCTGAGGACCAACTCAGGAAAGCATGAGCCTGTGGGGGAAATTCTGAATTCAAATGATAATAGTGGATGATACTATTGGTGTCAATTTTCTTTACTTAGATATAGGTAAAGTGTCAGAGGCACAGATGCACAAGGAACCTGAGAAGTGACAGATCTACAGAAACAGGGTCTTTGATTCCCAGGCCTCTGGTACACTTCTCTAAAGAAAACATGTGAAAATTGAATTTTGAAAGCAAGGCAAATTTGCGACAAGGCTCTAATTTCCTTGACTACTTTACTAATGGGCATAGTAAAATATTTTAATATCCTACATGAAGCTTTGCAATATTTAAAATTCCTCTTAATAATAGCTGTGTACAAATATTTATGATAGGTTAACACAGAAAGTAAAGGTTAATATCTGTTCTTTAGAGAGTTCATACAAAATTATCTCATCATAAGCAACCCTATTTTGCAAGGGACAAATCTATTTTTAAAACCTCCCCACTAAATCAATATAAGCAAGGTCATTTGTCATTAAAGCAAGGGGGACTCACTACTAATTACTTTTGTAGAAACAAATATAATAAAAAATGATTTGGAAGACAAGAGTTAGGCATTCTAAGTACAGTTTGAAACACTGTTGCATTCTTCAGAGTAAGGCCATTCTATAGGAGACAGATTGGCCTCAGGAGTGTCCCAGTGATAATAGCATCCCCTAGAGGCTTCATTGCACCTCATTTCCAGTCTGCTTTCTCTCATCTGCTTCCCCACATTCTCCAACTGATTATCTCAGCCCACCTCTGTGAACCTTAACAATGAACAGCTGTTACCTCACACACTGATATATGCTTCCAAGTTATCTAGAAATGTTCCACTAATCTCTGGACCCTACATCCTGACAAGAAATCGTGCTAATCACTATGGTTGGTGGTTGGTAGTTGATGGGGTCTTAGCATAAGCACAGTGTTAACTAAGCCTTAGTCACATACAATATCATATAATCTGTGTGCTCCAGAGTGAACCAAAGCAGTTCATCCTAAAAATAAATCCAAAAGACCTTAAGTAATTTGTCTAGTAGGAATTTACTCAAGTCCCACAGTTGTGCTAGAATACTTGTGGCTGAAAACTTAACCAAAATAAGTTAGGTGCACAAGACAGAAGCTATCAATCAACTTGAGAGTAAGACAAGAGCTAGGTGTGCTAGGACTGGGGGATGATGAGAGAAATGTATAGGTATTGTGCAGGAAAATTTCAGTTATTTCTTAATATATCTATCTTTTCCACATTATTTTTGTTTGGGAATTTCCTATCATGAACCCTGAGCTCACTCACTTCCCAGTCCTCCCAGGCTTGCCCCCACAACCCTTGTGACCTGACACCTTGGAAAAAAAAAAGAAGAAGCAGCACCAGAAGAAGAAAGAGGAAGAGAAGGAAAAGAAGAGGCGGAGGAGGAGGAAGAGGAAGAAGGAGGAGGAGGAGGAGGAGGAGGAGGAGGAGGAGGAGGAGGAGGAGAAAAGTCCAATTTGTGTTGCCCATATACTTACTGGTGCATATCCAAACTCCCAGTGGCAAACCCCTTACGGAAAACTGAATCCTTCAGCAACCACACCCCTTCCAGAAGCGGTCAACTGTGGATAGCTACACTTCAGCATCTTTATCACACTTTTTAAGAGTTCTCTTCAGTGACTTTCTAAGCTATTGTTTCTTTTGGTGGGGGAGGTAGGGGTTGTCACAGATGCCTTCTCTGTCCCTTTTCCTCAACTGTGAGTTTGCAGTCATCAATACCACAGCAAACGTAGCTTCTTGTCCTTTACAATCAGTGGGAGCACAGATCATGGACTTATACATGGTCTCTGGAGATAGCTGAATGTGCCAAAGACTTCAGTATGGTCTCTGGTAGTAGTACAGACATCAACTCGGCCCTCTGAGGCTGCACAGACCATGGACACCATCATAGCGCTCAGCGGCAGCACAGCCAAGGACATCAACACGGCTTCAGGTAGCAGCACAGGTGATTATTAATGTGCATATACTGAGTTTATGTAAAAGAACCACCATGTCTACATGTGTCCAATTTTTTAAAATATGGTGAATGAAGGCAGAAAGATGACTAGCAGATGAAAGCATTTGCCTTATAAGCATGAGGAGCTTGCTCAGTCCCAGATTCCACTTCGAAAGGAATGAACCTACTCTTGAAATTTCTCCTTACACTCTACATGCCTGCTACAACAAGTACACCTTCCATATTCATGCAAACAACAACAATAATAATAATTTTAAAATCTGTTTAAAGATGGTGGATGAAAATCTTAACAAGTAAATCTGAAGCATTACTCTACATTACCAAAGAGTTAATCTTCCCACAATAGGATTCTCCTGGAGTCTGATGTCTCATGAGTTTAAGTGGATAATGATCACTATCTCCAGGGAAACTAGAGTGTAGAACATTAAACAGTGCCAAGTCAACTAGAACTTAGGAACTGCATAGCTGGAGGTGTGTCTATGCAAACATAAGTTAAATACTCTTTCTGGACATATCTACATTTAAGGACCATATTATACTTCACTCTGTTTTGTAATCAGTATGTTCTCAATGTAATAATTTTCTAAATCAGGGTGTTCCAGAACCTTTCATAGACACATGAACAATGTGTGCAAGAAAGTTTAGATTCTGAGAAACAGGGAAGGACTCAGGTCCATAAGGATGGAGAAACAAGGTTAATGAAGATGAATCATGATTTCATGTTATTCTTTGGGGAAAATATTTTCAGGTATACAAACTACTGACAATCCTGGAGAGCTAATCCACAAGACTCAGATTAATGCAGAGCACATGAAATGTATTTTCCCTTGGTCAGAGAGGAGAGTCTTCTGCACATTCTATGTGTTTCTTGGAACACTGAAAACTACACTTGTTTTGATGTTAACCCAACAACTGATGTTTCTTTTTGTGAACTTCTCTGTGAAAATGTGAGTGACAGTGTAAATCTTTCTAAATTGAATTGAACACCCTTTAAAGTTCATGTTTTCAAATACATTTCAAAGCCTCTGAAAAACAAGATTATTTCACAATAAAGCCCTTTCCTATAGTGACCTATTTGGTATGGAAGATGGATACGAAACTATGTTAAAATCTAATCTGCACATCTGCTACATTGTGTGTGAGTATTTTACATGTTTAGAAACAATTACCTCTAATGCTTTGATGTCCTCATAAGCAAACTGCACAGTTGGAACTCCAAGATGGTTGATGAAATAATCAGCATCACCTTGTATCTGTATAGAGCTGACATTGGTTCCTGGGCACTGAGCTCTTCTAGTACAGTTGAATTTATTCTTCTGAAAAACACAATTTACATATTGTTAACATTCACACATTCTTCCCAGATCATTTATAAGTCAATGTCACTCAAAATGTAGCCCAAGGTTCAGAGAATCAATCTATGTCAATGAGCTTCAAGTTTAAAAGTACGCATGATTAGGCTTCACTATGTTCCCTTTAGTGGAACCATTTGGAAGTAGAGGCAGGAATCTGTTCTTCAGTTCTTGCATACAATTCTGAAGCTCACAGTAGTATGAAGAGCCTTAAGAAATATGAAGGTGACTCCTATCCCTTGCACTAAGCACACACACACACACACACACATACACACACACAGAGAGAGAGAGACAGAGACAGAGACAGAGAGACAGAGAGAGATACAGAGAGACAGAGAGACAGAGAGAGAGAGACAGAGAGAGAGAGAATGTTAAAGCCTTGTTGAAATCATTAGTAGTATTCATAATACAATTTTTAACTTTGTATTGTCAGCCCTCCTGACATTCATTTTTCATGTAAATAATCAATAATCTTGTGGACTGAACCATTTGACTCCTTAATTAGTAGGTATTGAACTTTCTCTCTTCTTCCTGAAACACTTTAAGTAAAATGTTTATGAGTCAAACAGCCAACTGGATTAGCCCTATATCAGCACCAGTCATGTTGAAAGCTCGAAGGATCCCTCCAGACAACTATACAAAAGATGGAAGTTGATTGTCCTAGCTCTCCAAAGCACAGCCTCAGCGAATGTATAAGAGACAGTCTATAGCAAACTTTTAATCACAAGCTTCAAAGAATCATTTCCACCTTGACCAGAGTCAGAATAGTTTCCTGGTGTAAAGATAACTCTGACTGGTAGTAAGATGAGAGACAGTGATTAGTATTGATTCAAAATACAAGCCTTAGTGACTATGATTGTTGTAATTGGCACAATAATTATGATTGGTCCTAACTAAATGACCAAATGATTGTGATTAGTCCAAACACTCCCATTAGCAGGATTCTGAGGCTCCCTGAGTGAATTGTCTGGGAGACGCTCTCCTGAGCTGTGTCTCTACTAAGTTGCTTAGGCCCATTAGTTTCTCTACAGCAGTCTTTTCTTGACTACTTTTAGTAATATGAGCTGAGATCCTGAAGAAAAATGCATCAGAAACCATATATGCTAATAGTGAGGTGGTGGGAAAGCTTATCACAGTACCTGCTGGCAAGCTGAAATGGCATTTGTCTCAGACAGGCTGATGCAGGCATGCTCACCACAGAGCTGATCCCATGGGCTCAAATACTGCCTAGCATCTTTTGGGCCCGGTGACATTGTGGTGCAGGGCTCCAGAATAGCCCAGCTCATACTGTACCATGTTTCCAAGCATCAGGCTCTGGCTTCAAACTCAGTATATCAGCAAACTATTGTTGGACTCCTGCAGATCAGGGCTGGAGATGCCATCTGGCCATCAGGATTCTGCCCACAGCAAATGCCTATGCCTGAGTAGTACTGACTATACCCTTTATCCAGTATTTTAGGGCCTACCAGGTCCTACCCCTGAGGGTGAGACCCTCATCACTGACTGTAGGCTCTGGAAATCTCTTGGTGTGCCTTGCCTGTAAGTTTACTTCTCTTTATAGGCTTTTATCAGTTCACTTCCATGACTTCCCCTTTTTCAGCTTTCCTTTTTTTCTTCCTCCCCACCCTTGCTTCTCTGAGTGTGTTCAGGTACCATGTCATGAAATATTTATTTAACTATGCAAAGATGTGTTACATTTTTTAACTATGTGAAGATGTGTTGCATTGGTTTATGTCACAGAATATTTGTTTAATTATGTAAAGATATGTTACTGTTTTAGCTTGCCTGCCTAAGGCACCTGATTGGTTTAATAAAAGGCTGCACACTCAATAATGAGGTAGAAGATATAGGTGGAACTTCCAGGCAGGGAGAACAAGTAGGAGGAGGAAATTAGGCTCAAGAGGAAAGAAAGGGAGACAAGAAGGAGATGCCAGCCAGCAAGACACGGAGAAGCAGGAAAGTGGGACATACAGAATGAAACAAAGGTTAAAAGGCAAAACATAGATGGAGAGAAACAGATTAAATTAAGTTAAAAGAGCTAGTGGGACAAGCCTAAGCTAAGGCTGGGCATTTATAATTAATAAAAAGCCTCTGTGTCTTTATTTGGGAGTTGGTCGGTGCCCAAAGAAAATTCTAACTACAGTACCATGTTTCCAAGCATCAGGCTCTGGTTTCTTGATTCCTTTTACAATTTAGTAGCAGCTAAAGAGAAAACTTGGGTTACCTGTTCTGGGGCTGAATATGCAATGTAGGGTAGAAGTATTATTCTTTTACAAAATAATCAGTGTACATGGTAGTAGCTAGTTGCTACTAGAAGATGGATCCTTATAACTGAGCTACCTTGTCATCTAAGAACAAGGAAGATCTACTTATCAGGGAGCCTGAGTTTAACCTACAACAGATTAATGGTGAGAAACAACCCTGGGAAGCAGTGGTGGAGAGCAGATGGCCAAATACCGACAAACTAAAAGAACAGTCTTCGGGAAGCTCTGTTATAGTAGACTAGCATAAAACTAGACCTTCTGGGGTAGTAGCAGATTACATCAGTGCAACATAATACTTGAATTTGATAGCAGTGAACTTGAGGTCAAAAAGTGGCTCAACTTCTGGAACCACCTATTGGTTATTCAGTGTTGTAGAGTCCAACAATTCTGAAGTGCATCCCTACAGATAAATGATTCATACTTGGGAAATCTTGAATAGACAAAGGCAGAGCCCATATCTATAGAGATATAAGTGCTATAGTTAGTTCCTGGACTTCCCCTGCCCTTGGAGACATTTCCTAGATCAGTCATTAGACACCTCCAGAAGCCATAGAGTCTCAGAGGGTAAACGAACCTGCCTAGCTCATAGAAGGCCAAACTCAGTATGTCAAATGGGGTTCCTGTTACTCAATGAAAGAGAACCAACTAAACTGAAGACACTATTTGTGCACATCAGATATGTATACAATCCAAGGTTAACACAAGCATGAAGCACAAGGATCCAAGACTTCACAGGGTACCCTGATCCTCACACATTCACATCCCTACAGTCTTCACATTTTAAGAGGCCCAAAAGTTGCTCCAATATTTCTGTCTTTTTTCCTTTTTTCTTCTATCTTCTCCTTATAGTTCAGCTTTGTCCTTTTTACTGTAATTTTGGAAGTATTTTCACTTTATGATATTTAAAAAATGTACTTTCCTTTATACTTTTATTGAATTTTATTTAATTACTTTTTCAGTGTTTGATCATCTTTATTAATTTAATCTCATCATTTTCAATATTCATGTTTTTTATTTACATTCTAGCATGCATCTTTTTTTCTGAATTTTCTCATAACTGGAAAATCTTTTTGTTATTTGCTTTCTTTATCTTAGATTGTTTTCTAATATCTGCTCTTTCCTGTTCCCCTCCATAACATTATTCTCCAATCCTCTTATTTTTCC
Organism: Peromyscus maniculatus bairdii; assembly: GCF_049852395.1. Classification (NCBI taxonomy): domain Eukaryota; kingdom Metazoa; phylum Chordata; class Mammalia; order Rodentia; family Cricetidae; genus Peromyscus; species Peromyscus maniculatus. The sequence continues at coordinate 16,432,753 of NC_134857.1, read as the reverse complement.
TTTAATTTATATAACATTTCTTCTCCATTTTCACTTCTTTTCCTCCTTCATTTCATTTTTCACTATTCCTACATTTACTTGAAACAATTTTATAAATACATATATAATGTACAGGTAAATAATAATTTCATAGCTTAACCCTCATATGTCTTGTTATTTTCTATTTTCTGACATTAAAGATTAATTAGTGGACATTAATCCATTTGACTTTAAGTGTATCAGGATTTTATATGTTTTGGCATTGTGGCTATTATGGTAGTTTGTTTCCTCTGAGTGGCACAGGAGACAAAGCCCTCAATAGTAGGCTGCTCCACAAGATGATCTCCCCATTAAATCAGAACTGAAACCAACATATGTTCAATCTTAACATAGAAAGAAAAGAAACATAGAAACACAAAGTGGCATGACTGCTCCCAAAGTCATTAACTCCTCAACTTCTGACCTCAAAGGTGATGTAGCAGGTAAAATGATTGGTGAAGATTTTAACAGTGCACTTGTAAAAGTGATCAAAGACCTCAAGGAGGGTGCAAACTTAGGATGTGGAGAAGAGTATGAGCAACACAGAGGAAAACCTCTCAGTAAAGTGTGTGAATAGATGAATAATATACATAAAAATGTCAACATTGTGTAAGAAAAATTCAGTATGGAAACTGGAATTTGAAGAGAAAAAGAACTGTTGGAAATTTTAAAAAATATTCAAAGAATCAAATATAAATCACATTGGAAAGTATGGCCAAATCACCCTTGAACAAATAGAAGAAAGATAAAATATGTAGAAAAATTTTGAGAACATAAGACATTCAAATATTAATAAAGAAAACAAATGGAGAGTGGCTAGGACTCTATTCCAGAAGAAAGATTTCCTAATACAAGTGAATCCCTGCATGTATCCCCAGTACCACATGAGCTTAGTTTGGTGAAACATGCCTGTAATCCCAGCATTTAGGTGGTGGAGAAAGGATGATCAGAAATCAAGGCTGTCCTGGGCTGTGTAGAAAGTTTGAGGGCAGCCTAGTCTATCTACATGGGCACCTGCCTCAAAAATAGATAGATAGATAGATAGATAGATAGATAGATAGATAGATAGATAGATAGATAGATAGATAGATAGATAACACAGCTAAATGGGATATATAGCATCATGATACCAAAAATTCATGGTATAATATCAGAAGCTAAGGTAAAAACTAATGGCATACAGAGTCCACTCAATGAAATAATTACTTGAAATTTTTCAAATCTAGAGAAAAGAATGGATATCTAAACACAAGACACATTTAGAAGCTCATCTAGACATGACCACTTTTCTATAGCATATTACAGGCAAAGGTCAAAAATACAAAACAAATAACACCATTAAAAGATGTAAGGGGCCGGGCGGTGGTGGCGCACGCCTTTAATCCCAGCACTCGGGAGGCAGAGCCAGGCGGATCTCTGTGAGTTCGAGGCCAGCCTGGGCTACCAAGTGAGTTCCAGGAAAGGCGCAAAGCTATGCAGAGAAACCCTGTCTCGAAAAACCAAAAAAAAAAAAAAAAAAAAAGATGTAAGGAAAAACACCAACTTACTTATTAAGGGAAACATATCAGAATAACATGGGTTTCTTTGCAAGTAATCTTAAAAACCAAGAAAGTATGAATGAAATTCTGTAAGTAAATAAATGCCAACCCAGATTGCTAAATCCAGATGAGTTGTCTTTTAAATTCAACACAAAAAAATAATATCCCAAGACAAAAACTAAGACAGTATTTGACTACCAAGCTGGTACAGAAGAAAAAGTGATAGTGCCAATCATGAATGTACAATAAAGAAAGCATTTCATGAGAGTAACAGGTAAACAAAGAAGAGCTAGGAAATGATTCATCAGGTCTAGCACAGTAAACCAACCATTCCCAATATTAACAGTGGAGAAAGAAAAGTATTAACCCAACCTATTAGAAAAGCAACTATCTAAATTGTAGGGATTATTAAAAATCTCTTAACTATTAGCTTTCATGTAAATAACCTAAATGGACCAATAAATAAATAGCTTTACTGAATGGAATAAAACAAAATACAACCATACAGCGATATATTTTCTATTGTCCAGAGAGAGAGAGAAAGAGAGAGAGAGAAAGAGAGAGAGAGAGAGAGAGAGAGAGAGAGAGAGAGAGAGAGAGAGAGAGAGAGAGAGAGAGATACAGTAGTGGGGACCCCCAGAGACTGATAGTTAAATGATAGAAAATAATATATTGAGTAAATAAAAGCTAAAAATGAGCTGGCAAAGCTATTCTTATGCTACATAGCTAAAAATAGTCATAAGTAAAACAAGTGTACACAACTAGAGTGAAAAATTGATCAAGAAGTTCTAACGAGGCCTTTGAGATAGCTCAGCAGGTAAAGGAACTTATTGTCAAGCCTGGTGACATAAATTTGATCCATATAACCAACATGGAGGGAGGAGAGATGCTGCAAGCTGCAGGAACATGTCATGGAATTCGGCAAATATCACAAAAGTTGCTACTTGGAAAAGTCAAGGACTTCTCCAAAGGTCAAGTCATGGCTTAAGAAGTCTTGGTGATATTTTAGCTTTTGCATATATATATATATATAAACTGGTTCCCACAATGATTCTCTTGTAATGCTATTCATGCTTCCAAGAACTCCTAACAGTGTCTTTATCTAAAATATCTATCAAGCATCCAAGGCCAAAGAGTGGGGGGGGGGGGGGACAAAAAAAAAAAAAAACACCTGTTTCCTAGGTCAGGAGGACAGCTTTATTTCTTGTGCAATTTAGGGTAAGACCCTCATTCCTTACAACCTTACTAATAGACTCCTAATTTCCTACCTAACTACTTCTAGAAATGTAGATTGAGCACACAAATTCCTTTCTTGACTAACCCATCATTAGCATTCATTTGGGTTGTAAAAGAAAGCCTGAGGGCCACTGCCTGAGGAAAATCCTTACCTGCCTTTATGACCCTGTAAGAATTCCAGCCTGGTGACCTTGCTCTGCTAGAGGATCACTGTGGCTTGGGTTTATAACTGAACACCTCAGAGACTGAGGGGAACTGAGGTATAAGGACACCAAAGAGAGGATATTGAGGATTTTGGCTGGAGAAGACTTTTGACTAGAGAACTGGAGGTCAGGATGGAAGATGTGGAAGAGCCAGACAGAAAAGTACTAGATGGGTAAGAACGAGATGAGAAGGACCTAGATGAGGCAGAACTAAGATGAAAGAATTAAGGTAGAACTTATAGGAGACAACAGATAAAGGGAGAGACAAATCAAGCAAGAAAGGAACTTGGCTTGAGTACAGAACTGTAGCTATGTAGATAGGATTTTATCCCAGAGGAATAAGTAGATGGACAAAGAGTTTGGTGTACTTAGATTCATTTCGCAAAAATAAATCTTGCTGTCTGTAGTTTCTCTTCTGAGCACCTGGAAAGTATATTATTAAAACTGGTCCTTTTAGTAATATACAAGAGAGAGAGAACTGACTTCTGTAAGTTGTACTATGAAATCCATGCATAAACCATGGCATGTAAACACCCACACACATAAACACACATGCACACACACAGATAAATAAATGTAAATACTTCTTCAGAAGAAGATCTAATAATTTTACATATATATGAATGGTATGTTGAGGTTTACAAATTCATAGGACAAATATGGATAATTGGAAAGATAGTTACTATTACAATAAATATGGATAATCAATGTCCCCCTTGAAGAACCAAAGCACCCCCATTTCAAGCAAGCCCTTCACCCCAGCTTGAAACAGGCCTGAGTTTCAAGATTCTCAGAATTGCTGACATAGGTCCCAGGACAAAGTCAGGATGTTTGAAGAGCCATCTGGTAGCGACTGATTAACCATAGAATGCCTAAGTGCCAGAGATAGTCAAAGTATAAAGTCAGGATGTTTGAAGGGCTATCTGGTAACAATTGTGTAAGGAACACATGTAAGGCCTAGGGTGAACAACCCTGGTCAAGAGTGATAAGCAATAGGATGATGTAAGTAAACCACGAATGGAGTAGTGATAAGCTATTAGCTTTTTGTGGAAGTAGGGATAAGACTAGAAACCCAGCCAGGAAAGAATATAAAAGATGAAGCCTCAGACCTGACCAACAGAGCTCCTCAAGCCCTCATTCGAGACAACTCTCCTCTGCCAGAGACGTGAGATCCTGTCCCCAGTGCAGACGTGGCTAACCTGAGGAAGGTTGACCCAAGATCCAGAGGAACAGATGTGGCGAGTCCGGACCTGTACACCTGGAGAGGTACTCCTGCTTCCATTTGGAAGACAGGATGAATATTGCTTGTAATCTTACTGTGTGAATAAATGAGTGTTATACCAAGTCTGAATCAAGAGTGATTATTCCTCCCCCATACAGGGGTATGTGCTCGCTACAAATTGATTAACCACAGAATGCCCCAATGCCTAAGGTAATCTATAAAGTTTGACAAACAACCAATTAAAACTACAAAGTAAGATAACACAGAAATTCTGGAAAGCGCCTAAATCTTGAGCCAATCAGAATTGTACCCATACTAGCACCCCTAAATGATGTAACCTTGTGGTTTTTGCCTTTCAAACCTGAGCTTGCAGAGGGGCGGGCACCTCCTCCAGCCTCTACTATGTTGGATGGCTTGATGAGGGCCCTGCCACGGCTTGAACTGCTCCAATAAACCTTGCTTTTGCATTTCAGTGAGTTCCTGTCTCTGGTGGTCTCTTGGGGGTCTCTCGCCCAGGGCTCAAGACCCCTCATACTTTTAAATAGTTCATTCAAACTAAAAATCAACAACAACAAAACCTGAAGCATTAAACTATACCATAGATTCAATGGCTACAATGAATTTTTATGGAATATAACACCCAACAGGCTCCTAATACATGTCTTCTCAGCAGCCCAGGGAAACTTCTCAAAAACAGACTACAGTCTTTCCACAAGCAAGGTTTAATAGACTACGGTTATGAAAATCAGAAATGACAGATGGGCCTCAGAGCGGATTCCAGGGAAATGCAGGGGATCATTTAGGATACTTTGAAAACTTATATTCAAAGATACTGAAATATCTGGAAGAAACTAATTTATTCAAAGATACCTATAATGTACAGAAGTTGGGTTAAGAAGATACCATCTTCAAAATCCATAGGAAAGAATGAGAGTAAAGTAGTAACAGCCCCTCCCCTGAGACACACACAAAAAGTCAAAGACTGGACAACCTTTAAAAAACACTTAACACTGCCAGGAGGCAGTGGCACATGCCTTTAATCCTGGCACTTGGGAGGCAAAGCCAGGTGGATCTTTGTGAGTTCAAGGCCAGCCTGGTCTGCGGAGCAAGATCCAGGACAGGCACAAAAAAAAAAAAAAAAAAAAAAAAAAAAACACTTTATAATATCAAAATTACTCCAGTCATTCTACAAAATAGGAAGGGAAGGCACATTGCCAGACTACTAAGCTTTCTTTGACCTGATAGCAAAGCCTGAAACACACACACAAAAGCAAATGTCAAAAAGTATCGCAAACCAATTACATAGCATGAACAAGTTGTTTTCACCTGAGTTGCAAGGCTGATTTAACATGTATAAATCAATAAATGTAAACCAACACATACATGGATTTAAGGATAGAAATCACATGAAGATTTTAGCAGACACAGAAAAGTCCCTTGACAAAATTCAGTAGCTCAACCTCAGAAGTAAAGTTGTGTTCAGTATACTCACCACTAAAAGTAGGACACTGTCTGTGCAACCTCCCATGCTTCTTTGATGTGATATAACTTTTAAAATACTTTTAAATATGATCAATGAAAAGACTGATGAAACATAATTGATTAAACATAATTGCTTAAAATCAATTAAAGGACAATTAATCAAAGGACAATCAATTAAAATCAATTATAGATGTGTTAGTACACATCTATAATCCCAACTCTCATGGGTAACTTGCTGGGTAGCAATGAATTATTCCAAGTTTTTAACTGTAATGCTAAATATTTCAAACACTTAATGTTTCACTACTAATAGGATTTTCTCAGGAGTTAACAGGAAAATCTTTGCAACAAAAATAGAATCTATTCAAATGGAAAGTCAACATGTGTGTCTATAAGCACAGCACAATTTTAGCTTAAGTTTATGTACAAATAACTTGGCTGATGAAGCTCTTTTGAGGTAGAAAGACAAGAGTGTTGTACCACACAATGTCTTCAGTAGTGACCTCTTTCTCTTTACAAATCTAGTCTCCAGAAGTGGGAGGTGAAACTCTTACTCCTGACCACATTCCTGGTACTATTAGCCCCCTAAAGGTTTTATATCAACCTGGGACTCTTGAAGTATGATGTCAAATATTCTCAAAGATAAACTCCAAACTAACAAAAGTAGCAGATCATGTAATACAAATTAACTACTTTATATCATGCTAAAATTCCTGAATATTTTTAGTGATCCAAATACTAAAAATTTTCTTTAAGATGATTTGTTTATCCATAATGGATTATTTTTCCTAGTTGAACCTGAGATATTCACCCGTGCCTGACCACTGGTCCTCACACTCAAGCTGCTTTACCCTTTCAATTTTATCATATGTGGCAGACTTTTTTTTTAATGACGCCAGGGTTATTGTACTATTACTTGGTGTTTGTTTTTGCTAAATGCCTAATTAATTAAATATCTGCCATTATTTAAGGAGTTTGGATCCCTACTGGTAGCACCATATATGCCTTTTCAAGACAGCATCTGACCCTACACAGAACCAGTAAAAATGCAACTGGGCTTGAATTTTATTTGACATATTTTACTCTCAAACTCCATCCCAAGTCTCAGTTGTGCTCCTTAAATAGAAGGTATTTCTTCAAAAAAATATGTTGTGAGGCTCAAGAACTGACATTTAAGTTATACTTTATATGGCTATTAGAGAATTAATTTTTAAATGAAGATATCTATTTAAAAATATTTATAGTATTGCCATTTGTATATAAGCTGCCCTCTAATAAAATGTGTTAATTTCCCATGTACGTAAGTACCTAAAATCAGAAAGGACTCACTCCAATCAAGTCTTACATTTTTGTGTTTTTCTGAAAATTACTCCTTTACCATCATTTTTTCATTTTTCAGGCAAATCTTTTTGAAACTTGTACTGATTCTTTTGTGTCTCTCTGTTCTTTCTGTGGCCACTTCCATTGCATGGTTCTAATATAGTATGTTCAGTGTGTTCCTTTTACACGCACTTTTATTTTCAAGATTTGTCGTTTTATTTCCGGGCATCTGTGTATAGGTATATGCATGTGAGTGCAGTATTTGCACAGGCCGGGAAAAGGTATGGTTCCCTGGACCTGTGGTTACAGGAGGTTGGGAGCTACCAACCACTCGGTACTGAGAACTAGATGAACAACAGCTCGCCCTCTGAGACATCCAGACATCCCGCTAGACCCTCCTCCCACTTCTACCTGCATTGGTACTTACATACTTCCTGTTTTCAGGTTCCCAAAGAACCATGATCCTACTTTCAAGAGTGATCTCTTCAAAACTGCATCTTTCTCTTTACTCTGGTTAATCTCATCAATTAATTTTTTTAACTGCACTTCTATAGAGTTAAAAATGAAATTGCCACCTCTGTCATAGACTCCTTCTGTGAATCGACTAAGATTGACACTGGTCATTACTGAGAAGTGTTTTAAAATCATGTTTTCTGGGTGTTGGTCTATAAATTCCACGCTAAACATGCAGTGTGTATAGAAAAGAAATAAGACACATGGGTAGATCCAGGGGCATTTGGGGACTCAGCTGACAGCACTGGGCAAACTCATCTACACCTGAGAGCCTCCCCAGAATCCACCCCAGGCTTCCGGCCACCTGCTGGGATAAAGATTTACTCCCCCTTATTTCACTACATTCTCTGTTTTCTTTCTCCTCTGAGTCTTACTTTAAAAAAAAAAAACTTAACTCTCCTGATTTAGCTGGGTGTGAAAAGGATTCACTCCCACTGAGCCTGTGTGTATCTGTGTTCTAGTGTTTTCATTCTGAAAGAGCTTTCAAGAGTGGGACAAGACCCTGAAATGTCAGGTTAGAGATTTTCTTTTTCCATGCTGTTTCATTTAGGGATTTTCTTTAAAAAGATAACACTTTGAGCCAAAATCACATCCACTAACATTTCACTAATCATCACTTTAAAGTCTAGTCCATGACTAGAGATTTAGTTTGGTTGTCTCATAATGACTACTCCATCCCCAGCACCAAGAAACACAAACAGCAACAATGAAAGAAACAAAGAAAGAGAGGAAGGAAGAGAGAGAGGGAGGGAGGGAGGGAGGGAGAGAGGGAGGGAGGGAGAGAGGGAGGGAGGGAGGGAGGGAGGGAGGGATAAAGAAAGCAAAAAGAAAAACCCTAACTAAGCCAAGCTCATAGAGTAGCCACTAAGTCATATTTCCTCTAAGTTCAGTTTTCCAAACAGCACTTTAGTGGATTACAGCAGATCCATACCAAGTAATAGACTGGAATAGACTGAACCCTCATAAGCATTAATATCTGAGAGGAGAGTAAAATGAAGCGCTGTTTTCTTTATTTTACTGGAAGTTAAGCACCATGGGAGATGGAAGGTTGCTAGCAAATTTGTGCAGGTCAATTAACTTTTTAAATTTATTTACATGGCTGAATAAATTCTTATTAAGTATTTTATCTAAGGGGTTCAAAATGATCTAGATTTAATGTTTGATAACAAGCAGTTTTATTTCAGTTCATAAAATAAGCAAGTTCAGGCAACAACTGTGTCTGTCAGTTGTTTAATTTCTCCATGCAGGCCTGCTGACAACCTGAAATGACATCACCATCCCAATCCTCAGAATCCACAAAGCAAGACTTCAGTAAATAAGCATATATGTGAAATATATACAAATTAATTTAGCATTTATATTAATTGGGAAGTGGCCATACTGACAAGTATTTTTAATACCTTAAAATTTGTATCTATCTATTTTTCCTTCATACATGGGTATATTCTATTATATCTCATTCCTTATGTCCAAGTTTTTTCCCAGTTTCTTTTTCCACATCTCCCATTCAATTTCATGTTCTTGGTAGCAAGACTGACAGATATATAGATACTGATATAGCTATAGATACATATAGATAGGTTAGATAGATAGATCTATAGTTCTAGATATAAATATAGATATAGATAGGCATGGGTGCTGTTGTGGGAATCTTTGCGGCATAATCAATCCAACACCATTGAGAGTAGAAAAGAGGAGATATCACTAGTGGACCAAAGCCAGGACAGCTCCAGAAAGACTTCCAGCTTAGGTGCAGTTTGCCTTCTCATTTTATACTCTAGAACCACACAGTGGGGAGGGTTAGCATGCAAGATCTGCCAGGAGTGTACATGGCAGTCAGCAGGTCATTCTGTTCCTTGAAGCCTGTAAACTCATGCTTGGCAAATCGTCAGTACAAGCAATGCTTTAAGTAAATCACTAATAAATCAGTATCTAATAATTGATCTTTTCTACCATATTTTTACTTCAGTATCATATGCTAAAACATTTTAATCCTGCTTTGGTAGCTCACACTTGTACTTTGGTAGCACATGGGATGGTGAGGCAGGAGGATCAGCAACATTGTGAGGACAGTCTGGATTACATGGTGAGTTCTAAGTCATCCTGTATTATAGCTGAAAACCAGAAACAGATTTTAAAAGCTTTTAAGGGACATATATTTGCTTAGCTGCTCAAGTGTTTTATTTTTCTCTCCTATTCTGCTTTCCCTGCATGAACAAGCATTCACTTACTAGCCAAAGGAAATCTTACTTGACTGCTTGTGCAAGTAAAGTACACTTAAAAGACAAGAATTGTATTTTATATATTACTATTAAGTCAAATCTTTATTTTCATTTCAGTGTTATCTTCTAACCTCAGTTGGGCAAAGTGAATCCATTCTACTTGCTTGCCTATGGGTTGGTAGCCTCGTGGTTCCCCCAGTGCATTCACGATCCCAACAGTAGTGAAAATAGTTTCTCACTACAAACATTACGACTGTGTCACTCACTCATGATTGACTTTGGCATGCTAAACTCATTAGACTACTGGCAGCTCCAATATACGGCCCATTGTTAAATCTACCTGTGGAGCTGGTCTTGGATGAGATTAATATTTGTACAAGGCAAGCCCTCATCCAGTCCAATGAAGCCCTGAATGGAGGGAGCAGCCTGATTCTCCCCTGAGGCAAAGGCGACTCTCTTGCCTGAGCACTATAGTTACATATATGTATCAGTCTTGATAGTAGCAATGGAAGGGCAGAAACTGGACAGCTGAAGCAAGAGGAAGTCTCTTTTAGTAGATCTGGGGACTGAGAAAGTCATCTAAGTACTGCAATGGTCAATGAGGCTGAAGATTGGTCACAGATTGTAGTTCCCCTGGGTCTTCAGGTGGTAGAGAACAGATAGACCTATTTCTATTGCTCTTTTAATGAGTGTGAATCCCATACTTTAGGGCTCAACCCTCAGGGCACAATTCTCTCCCTGTATGGTGGTGCTACTTTCAAATCCTCCCACACTGGGGATCCCATGTATACAAGGGCAAGGACAAGCAGGGACTTTCTTCTTCGATTCTTTGCACTATCCTGATGTGCCCATGCCAGCCTAATGATTATCTTAGGTTCCTCTATTTAGCCACAAAGAAGATAGTCATTTGACTACCAAGAAACCAAATTGTCGCTGGGTGGTACATGCTTTTAATTCCAGCACTCAGGAAGCAGAGTCAGGCGGATCTGAGTTCTAGGCCAGCCTAGTCTATAGTGTGAGATCCAGGACAGTCACCAAAACTACACAGAGAAACTCTCTCAAAAAACTGAAAGAAAAAAAAAGAAACTAATTGTCTTTAAGGGAAATGATGATTTAAAATAATGTACTGGATGATAACTACTCCAATGTCTTTGCTTCTTTGAAAGGTCCTCATCAAGCTTGATGCTGGTCACTCTCATAATAAACTGATTTCTTCATGAATTGCAAACTTAAGCTAGAGAGACAAAGCACAGAACCTTTCTCCAATACTGTACTCAGATTACATCTAGTGAGAGTTTACTGGAAACATATAGCATCCTTTTCCATGCTGTCTTCTGGCCAGCACGCTAGCTCCATGCACACTCCCCCTGGAGACTGTCCCCACGGGATCTCTAATGACCAGAACAAGATATAGATTTTATGTCTCTGTGAAGGATAACCGGTCTGGCCTCACATGCTGTTCCATGCTGAAGAACTGGCTGACATAACATAACTTTGGCTATTATTTTACCAGCCTTCTTGAGCTCTGTCTTAAATAGCTTCCCCAGCCTCACAGGCAGTGCTATTTTAAATAATATGGTGTCAGCACTTCTGTGATAGATACCAGCTGCCAAACATTTAAAAAAAAAATTAGCTAAAAAACCTAACTGGTTTTCAAATGAACACTAACTGTCTCAGGCTGCAAATATTTTTTATGAAATATTTAAACAAAATTTTTCTCCAGATGAAACAATTTAGTAAATTCTCTTTAAAAAATAAACATTTAGAAGACTAACCCAGAAAGACGGACCAACTGGAATTGTTTTGCATGTATTTAGAAGTACCAGCAGGGTGTAGGGAAAAGTTTGCTATTCTGTCTGTAACCAGAGTTGCAGGCAGTTGTAAATCAGGTAGATACTCCAAGGTTTCACAGAGGTAATTCATTTAATTTTAGGAGGACACATGGAGAAAGGCAGGGAAAAAAATGCATACTGAGCAAGTAGGAGGGCAGAGGATATGGACAGTATAGTACCTCGCATTACCATTTAAAGAAAGAGAAGTGCTGAAAGTGATAAATCGGACAGAGGAAAAAAACACCACCAGGAGGAATATGTCTGGCAGATAGAGGCACATAGGTTTAAAGCCCTACACACAAAGATTAGCTAGCAAAGAGAAGAGCTTCCATGGAGGGCACCCAGCAGAGCCTGGCAGGCCACTGTTGTGTCTAGGGGACACTCAAAGAGCACTGAGCACAAGAACTGCCCACATGCTAATCTCAGCCCTACCCAATGCCAGTTCTCACCCTTAGGGTATCTAATCTCAGCCCTACCCAGTGCCAGCTCTCACCCTTAGGGTATCTAATCTCAGCCCTACCTAGTGCCAGCTCTCACCCTTAGGGTATCTAATATCAGCCCTACCTAGTGCCAGCTCTCACCCTTAGGATATCTTTATGTTAGACACAGGGACATTACACATCAGGGACAATGTCTTCTTATGAGAGAGTTGAGAAGAGTTCATTTGATTCTGCATAGCACAGCCTACGGAGTACTCATGTTAAGTGTTATATATTAGCATTGCTGCTGAAGTAATCAAGGCAAACAGGATCTTTAGTAAATCTCTTTATAAATTTTTTTTCCTATCTTCTGAGGTATAAAATGTTCATCCTGAGAAAGTAAAAGTCTCTTCATTGTAGTTTTCTCTTTTAAGTTCTCATTCTAAAAATAGGAAGGATATCTATGGAATTTTTATTGTTGTTGCTGCTGTTTTGTTTGTTTATTTATTTATTTATTTATTTATTTATTTATTTATTTATTTATTGTTTTAATATCCCAACCAAAGTTTCCCATTCCTCCTCTCCTCCTAGTTCCTCCCTCCCACCTACCTTGACACCCCCTACCCATCCCTCCTTCTCTGTTTCTCTTCAGATAAGGCAGGCCTCTAATGGATATCAGCCAGCCATGGTATATCAAGTTGCAGTGAGACTAGGCACCTCCTCTTCTATTAAGGCTTGGATGAGGCAATCTAATAGGAGGAAAGGGTTCCAAGAGAAGGCAACAGAGTCAAAGACAGCCCCTTTTCTCACTGTTAGGAGTTTCACAATAAGACCAAGCTACATAAGTGTTAACATGTATGTAAAGGGCCTAAGACAGTCCCGCACAGGCTCCCTGGTTTTTGATTTAGTCTCTGTGAGCCCCTATGAGCCCAGGTTATTTGATTCTGTGGGTTATCTTGTGGTGCCCTTGACCCCACTGGCTCCTACAATCTTTCCTCTGCCTCTTCCACAGAATTCCCTGAGCTCCATCTAATGTTTGGCTGTGGGTCTCTGTATCTGTTTCCATCAGTTGTCTAGAATGGTGTCTTAGTTAAAGTTTCTATCGCTGTGAAGACACACCACGACTTTGGCAACTCTTATAAAGGAAAATATTTAATTGAAGTGGCAACTTAAAGTTTCAGAGGTTCAGTCCGTTATCATCATGGTGGGCCATGGTAGCATGCAGGCAGACATGGTGCTGGAGAGGTAGCTGAGAGTTCTACATCTTGCACAGGCAACAGAAAGTGAGCTGTCTCACTGGATGTGGCTTAAGCATATACAAGACCTCAGAGATTGCCTCCATAGCCACACACTTCCTCAACAAGCCACATCTATTCTTACAAGGCCACTCTTCCTAATAGTGCCACTCCTTTTTGGAGCCATTTTTTTTTTTCAAACCAAAAGAAAAGGTTTATAATTATTGAACTTGGTGAAGAATATATTTCCCTCTTGAGTCTCAATGCAAAAATATGATTAGACCTTTTTGAACTTTTTTTTGATATCAGTTTATATAAAATATAACTAGCCTGGCGGTGGTGGCGCACACCTTTAATCCCAGTAATCCCAGCACTGGGGAGGCAGAGGCAGGCAGATCTCTGTGAGTTTGAGGCCAGCCTAGTCTCCAAAGCAAGTTCCAAGAAAGGCACAAAGCTACACAGAGAAACCCTGTCTTGAAAAACCAAAAAAAAAAAAAAAAAAAAAAAAAAAAAAAAAAAAAAAAAAAAAAAAAAACCCATAACTAACTATACAGATCTGAGAAATTAGAGTGTAATCTCCTGCGTGTGTGTGTGTGTGTGTGTGTGTGTGTGTGTGTATTTCCCCCTATATAAAATTATATTTCTTTAATTAAATTGTTCTTCCTTGACAAATGTAAGAAGAATTTCTAATACCATGTAATAACAGAAATTGATAAGCACAAAAGTAACATATATAAATTGCATATTTTAATAAAATATAGATAGGAACCTGCCAAAAAAAAAAAAACTAGTGGGAAAACCAAAACCCTTAAAACTGAAAAGAAAACAAACTCCCAGCAACAGTGGAGCCAAAAAAGAAATCTAACAAACGTGTCTTTCACACCTGCTATGTGCCAGGTATGTGTGTATATAGTACTGTTACAACAGCATTTTAGGGAGAATTAACTACCCTTGTTTAAAAACTGCCTCTGCTAAGAGAGATGAACATCGGGGCTAGAGAGATGGCTCAGAGGTTAAGAGCACAGCTTGCTCTTCCAAAGGTCCTGAGTTCAATTCCCAGCAACCACGTGGTGGCTCATAACCATCTGTAGTGAGATCTGGCGCCCTCTTCTGGCCTGCAGGGATATGTGCAGACAAAACACTGTACATGATAAATAAATCTTTAAGAGAGAGAGAGAGAGAGAGAGAGAGAGAGAGAGAGAGAGAGAGAGAGAGAGAGAGAGATGAATATCATCCATGGAGAATGAGTCTGTGGAGGTCTAATCTCTACCATAGTTTGTTTCCTGCAATACTATTTAGTTTCAAAGCTTTAAAAAAATGGCCTCTATGTTTGGCATTCAGTAAAACAATTTGAATTTTAAATGTACCATCAGTAACAGTCTCATGAAAATATCTAGGATAGCATCCCTCCAGTGTGTAGTTTCTATTATATTAAACCAAACTCATTTTTCACTTTTTTTTTTAAGTTGGAGTATTTTTGTTTATTTGTTTCTGTTTGTTTTTAAACTGTCTTATCCTTTATGTGCTTTACACTTTATACCAGACTTTGGCCTATAACAATTTATATTTTATAGTTCTTTTAAGTAAGGAGGATATTGCAGTTGACTGCCATTCCTTCAGAATCTGACCCCTATTCTCAATTTCCTATTTGACTTTTTTTCTTCTCCAATTCTTCTGCCTCGTGTCTCTTATATCGACTTTATTTTTTGTGTATGCTTATGTCAAGGAAAAGTAGGATGTAGGCTGTTACCTCTGTCTGCATGGAAGCTGTAGTGTGCTGATGACATCAGTATAAATGCTTATAGTTCTCAAGTCCACTGCTCAATCACACTAATAACAATGAGTTTTCTTACAATGAACTGTGGTGAATTTGAAGACTCAGTGTCCAAGACACAGAAAATAAGCAACAAGGGTTGGCTTAGGCTCAAACAAGTCATTTATACTACCCCTTCAAAGGCTCAGAAAACATTTTGGAAGAGCAGTTGCAAAGTACAGGTGAAGGCGATAAATCACCATTTCCTAGACATGATACACCTACTATGATCATTAACTCACAATTGTAGTCATCCCTGCTAGGACTACTAAAAACCAACCTTATCAACAATCAGTCAAGGTGAGGTTTGTGTTTGGCAGTGGAGAGATACTACTTCACCTCTAAACTATGAATAGACTGGGAGGAAGGGAGACATTACTAACCCTAGTTTTCTATTCTCTGGGGAGCCAAACAACCTCCAAAGACTAGCTCCAAACTGCACTCACAAAGATGCCCTTGGTTAACCTTGCTAGATCACAAAAGAACATGGACATGAACACAGGAAAGAGATTTATGAGGAGAGAAGAGAGGAAGGGGTAGTGCCAATATGGAAATCAATATGGCAGTTCCTCAGAAAATTAGGAATCGATCTACCTCAAGACCCAGCTATACCACTCTTGGGCATATCCTCATAGATGTCATCCTACTAGCAGGTCACTTGCTCAAACATGTTCATTGAAGCTTTATTCATAATAGTCAGAAACTGAAAACAACATACATGTCCCTCAACCAAAAAATAGATTTTAAAAAAATGTGGTACATTTACACAATGGAGTATTACTGAGGTATTTAAAACAATGAAACTATGAAATTTGCAGGCAAGTGGATGGAACTAGAGATCATCCTGTGTAGATAACCCAAACCCAGAAAGACAAACATGGTGTAAGTGGACATTAGCTGTTAAGTAAAAGATAATTGTGCTGCAATCTATAGACCCAGAGAGGCTAAGTGACAAGGAAGGCAGCAAGGGAGGATGCATGGATTTTCCTGGGAAGGGGAAATAGAATAGATTTTTCAGGTGGACTGGGGCCAGGTGGGATGGAACCAGGAGAGATCAGGTGGGGTGATGGGGGGATGGAGAGAGAGAGTACTTGGAAAGATGACTGGATTTGGGGGACACTTGGGGGGAGATATAGAAACCTAGTTCAGTGGAAACTCCCTGGAATCTACAAGAGTGACCCTAGTGAAGTCTCTTATTAAAGAGGGATACAGAGCTCAAACTGGCCATCCTCAATAACCAGGCAAAGTTCTTAACAGTGGGACTGGGACATCAACCCAACCACAAAACCTTCCATCTGTCCTGCCTGGAAGATGTACTGGGGCAATAGTGGCACAGAGTGGCCACCCCATGGCTGATCTAGCTTGAAGCCCATGCCATGAGAAGGAGCCCATGCCTCCTGACACTGCCTCCTGGATGACCAGGAACTAGAGACAAGACAGCCCAGAAACCCAGGATAGAATCAAACATGACTGGCAGAAAAAAAAAGAGTAAATGAATGATTCCTAGTGATACTCTGTTATACTCATATGTTGGTGCTTGTCATCAGAGAGGTGTCACCCAGCAACTGATGGGAGCAGATGCAGAGACCCACAGCCAAACATCAGGGAGAGCCAGGAGAACGCCACTGAAGATGGGGAGGAAAGATTGTAGGAGCCAGAGGAATTGAAGACTTCATGAGAGCAAGACCCACAAAATCAACTAAGTAGGTCTCATAAGGGCTCACAGACACTGAAATGACAAATATGAAGCCTGTATGGGTCTGAGCTTGGTCCTCTACATGTAGGTTATGGTTGTGTAGCTTGGTGTTCTTGTGGGGCTCCCAAATATGGAAGGGGGGTGGTAGTGTCTCTGTCTCTTTTGCATGAGCTTGGGACCCTTTTCCTCCTACTGGGTTGCCTTAATTCAGCCTTGATTTGAAGGTTTGTTCCCAGTCTTATTGTATCTTGTTATGCCATGTTTGGTGGATGTCCTTGGGAAGCATGCTCTGTTTTTTGAAGAGAAATGGAGGTGGAGTTGATCTGGGGGAATGGGGAGGTGAAGAGAGGGGCTTGAAGTAGTGCAGGGAGGGAAACTGCCTGCCATTGAGATGTAATGTATGAGAAAAGAACGAGGTTATAAAAAACGGAAGAAGAAAGTACCAACTGATGACAGATAAACAGAACACATTAGGTGCAGATGGCTTATAGTTTAGAAAGAGTTTTTTTGTTGTTTAAAGTGTTAATTTAAGGAGTATTTTATTTTATGCAAAGAATGCAACATAGTCATTTGGGGTTTCCTTGTTAAATCAGCATGGCATTTTACAGTGATTTCTACAATACAGTTATTTTTGGCTTAGTTAGGATGACATAGCATGACCAAAAGCAAGCTGGGTAAGAAACTTGCTTAAGTATCCACATCACAATTCATGACTAAAGAAACTCAGGCCAGAAAGTAAACAGAGCGTGAACCTGGAGGCGGGAGCTGACACAAAGGCGGTGGAGGAGTGCTGGTTACTAGATTGCTTTTCATGGCTTGCTCAGCCTGCTTTCTTTTAGAACACAGGGCCATAGAAGTGGCACCATACACAAGGGGCTGGGCCTTCCTATATCAACCACTAATAAATGCCCTACAGTATTGTCTAGAGACAGATGTTATGGAGGCATTTTCTCAATTGAGGATCCTCCTCTCAGATAACTCTAACTTGTGCCAAGCTGACATTAAAAAAAAAATCAGTTTTCTACACCAAATTACATTTTAATAGGTCAACAGTTGTTCAAATCTTAGACAGTCTTTCAAAAAAAACAAAACAAAACAAAAAACAAAAAACAAAAACAAACAAACAAACAAAAAAAAAACAGAGCCAGATATTGGGGTGAAAGCTGAAAGATCAGAAAAGCAGAACAAGCCACAGCTAATCTCACCTCACCAACTCCTCAGCTGATCCTGTTTCCTCAGACTGAAAGCCTCTGAGTTCTCACCCACAAGGGTCTCAGCAGAACTGCTTTAGTTCCTGTTTCCTCGTGCCTTATATACCTTTCTCTGCCCAGCCATGTCACTTCCTAGGATTCAAGGCATGTGTGCATCCCAGTTCTGGGATTAAAGGTGTGTGCCACCACTGTCTGGCTCAGTTTCCAGTGTGGCCTTGAACTCACAGAGATCCAGATGGATCTCTGCCTCCCAAGTGATAGGATAGTGCCACCACTGTCTGGCCTCTATGTCTAATCTAGTGGTTGGCTCTGTCCTCTGATCCCCAGGCAAGTTTATTTGGGTATACAATATATCACTATAACCAGTTTAAAAAAAAAAGTAATCAAACTTGTATTACACCATTCAGCAGGGTACATTCAGTAATTTGTTAAAAAAAAAAAAAAAGTCTTACCATTGGATCTAACAATTTTATTTCTTAGTATCACCATGTAATCTATCAAACAAGATTTTTTAAAGATGTCACAATGCTATTACATATAATATAGTATACATTTTGATATATTCTTTAATAGGGAATGGTATCCCACTTTGCTTTCTATTGTGATAAACACTATAACCAAAAGCAACTTGGGGAGGAAAGGGTTTATTTCAGCTTCCAGCTTAGAGTCCATCATGAATATAGTCAGGAACCTGGAGGCAGGAGCTGAAGCAAAACCATGAAGTCAGGCTGTTTCATGGCTTGATTTGCACGGCTTGCTCACTCTTGTGGGGTGTAGTGCTAACAGTGGACTACCCTCCCACATTAATCACTAATCAAGAAAATGTCGCACAGACTTACCCACAGACAAAACCAAAGGAGATGTTTTCTCAAATGAGGTTCCCTCTTCCCACATAACTATTCTGTGTATCAATTTGAAAACAAAACAAAGAAAAAAAAAGAGCCAGTACAAATAGCATAGCTACGAGCTGGCTAAATACCCCATAGAGTAAATGCTTGACTTCTATCCCATGGCACACTGAATTAAACCTGATTATAAGACTGAAGTGGGAGAAGTATTTTTTTAAAAAGTAACATCAGACCAGCCTTTAAACGTAGCACCCACCAACCAGATTTCTTACTCCTAATTTCAGACTTCTTAGGGCCTTCTCATTACACTAAGAATAAAGTCCAAACTCAGGCTGTGGCTTGCAAGGCCAAGGCCAGCATTGCTCCTGGATGCCTCCTCTCTCTTTCATACTCTTCCTTTCTTCCCTAATAGTCTACATGTACGACTGTAAGATTCCAGCTATGGGAATGCCAGAAAATTCAACTCTTAATTTAAATATTCTGGAAACTCCTCTCAAAGGATTTTTTGTGATGTTTGTGGTTTTGGTGTTCATTTTTTTTTTTTTTACTTCCTATGTGAAATGGTCATTCACTACTCTATTTCCATATCTTAGTTTCCTGCATATTATATTTCTTGTTCATTATCATTTGATAGCCACTGTTGACTTCATTATTAATGTTATTAGCTGTTATCTATTTTTCTCATCTTGTATGTAAGATAACTAACTCAGGAGCCCAGATTTTACATAATTTCACCGGCACATAGGAGATTCTTGCCAAATATTTATTTGATTAATGAATGAATCATTACATTATAATAGAAACATTCAAAATTAAGAAAAAATGTATTTTAAAATACTAAGCAGAAAACTCAAGATTATTAAATAAAGGTCTTTTATGATTAAAAAAAATCAAGTATTACTGCCAACTTCAAACAACGTCAAGTTTTGGAAACAAGAAACATGCCCAAGGACAGGAATCAATTTCAGTTGTACTTTTTGAAATAAACAAAGTATCACAAAGCCAAACATTTACAGAAATTCAAATTAATGTATTGAATATTATTTAGTTCTGCAAGTACAAGAACTATATGGAGAAAGCAGAAGGCTGGTGATTTAACTGAGATGTAGAGCATTTGCAAGGCAGTAGCAGAGTTGTGTTCAATTCCCAGCATGGCTACCTAAATTATCAGCTGTCTTGTGTAGCTGGAACATACCCAATAGAAAGAAGAGATCGATATGGAAACACTTGGAGGCACTGAAGAAGCCACAGCGTATCACATCATCACAAGGAAGAAAAAGAATTACAGAGACATTTAGCAGAATCTTTTTTTAGAGATATTTTAAAACATATTAGTCTTTGTTACCTTTAAGAGAGTAGAGCTCCTCCTGTTACCACCAAAGTATGTGAGGATGCTTGGGGTCTGGGCTGCCACATGTGGCCATGTTGATATCTAAGGATCATACTGCCGCTGAGGCAGATCTTAGTGCCCTGAGCTGACATCCAGGACCATGGTGTCATCTGGACCTGGGCTGCAGGTTTGGGTTCATGGTCTTATTGTGGCCAGGGTCTGTGTTGATGTCCATGGCCTGCTTCTAAAGGCCACAAGGATGCCTGGGTTGTGGGATGCCACCTGGTGCCATGTAGGAGTCAAGGGACCAGGCTACTGCTGGGCCCATTTCAATCTGAGATTCCTGTACTGCCACACAGTGCCATGATTGTGGTGGGCCACAAGAATGTATTATAGAGACTCAGCTGTATATTAAAGCTATACTTTGACCACCCTGTCTGTCAAAAGGCAAGCCATTTATTATGAATATTTGGTGTTATTCAGCTTTTAATATTTCAGCTGTCTTCTGCTATGAAATTCTTGCATGCTCAAATATTCCCAGACCAATTGGCAAACAGTTAAGCTCCTCAGACCTGCTGAACTTCTAGGTAACTAACTCTCCCTCTCCCCCCTGAGCCTAGGAGACAAGCTGGCTGAAGATCATAGCTTTGCTTCTTGTGCAAATGAAGCTTAGACCAGCTCCTACCTTGAGGCCTAGTAGCTCTCCAGAGCAAACAACTGAGAACAAAAGAGGTTTTTACATATCAAGGTGGAAGGTAGGGTGGAGAAACATTCCTGAGGAGGCAGAGAACCACATGGCCAGGGGGAAAAAGGAAGAGGCATTTTCTGTAGAGACAGACTGAATGGCATGATCAGAGAGAAGGGAAGGACATAGAGGTTTCATAGATGGTAAGGCAGAACTCTTGTAGAGTTCATCAGTGCCAGGAGGAGAGAGCAAGAAGAGATGGAGGGAGAGGAAACAGAGGACAAAGATGAGGCTGGAAGCATAAGAGCTTAGTTGTTAGCAGGACTTTGAGGGAACAGTAAAAGAGAGGGCAAAGAGGAACTGAGTGTCAGGGTGGAACTGAAGCTATGGAGACAGGATTTTATCCCTTACCCTGCCTTCAACTTAGAAAATCTAGCTCCAAGCCCACCACATGTGTGAGAAAGCTAGTTCTGCTCCTCACCTGAGGGGTTAGTCCCAGCAGCCCAGAGTGACAAACTCAGCGACCACCTAGTGATACATTCAAAGTTTTGAGTTGGCACTTGTCAACATCTACCCCTTCTATGACCTGCTGGCATGGGTGAAGGGACTGTCCCTACAGAACCATAGCCTTGGGATCTCCATGACTGGGGCAAGAGCAGGATATCCTAGAGGAGTTTCTGTGAGGGTCCACTGATGATGGTGTACAGAATCCAGAGGCCTTGAACCTGACCAACAGGTTCATTACATTACATTATGAGTATTTGCGCGTAAAGCTGTTTGAACAAAGGAGTGTACAGCTCTCAATGCCACTAGGATGAATTGAATGAACAAGCAATGGAAAGTTGGGAAAGATGGAGGGTTAAAGTGGGTTTTTTATTATTGTTTGCTTTTATTTTTTATTTTTTGATAATTGTTTTAATATTCTTATTTGTATTTACTTATTTTTTACCTTTATTATTACTTTTTAAGTTTTCCTTTGCGGGTACACTACAAGGGTGAAGGGCAGGTACAGAAGCACTGGAAAATAAGTGGGAAAATCGGGGCACATGACGTGAAATTCCCAAAGAATCAATAAAAAATTGTGTTAAAAAAGGATGAAAATTAAAAAAAAAACCAGAAGAACAAAAGGGGGGGGGAGACTACAGCTGTAATTTTCCTTAATGTTAATATTTTGACTTATAACCAAAAAGCACAAGACCTGCACAAAAAGTAAGTCCATGGACCCTCACAATAATATGATGCTTTATTAGTAACAGAACTTTCCAAGTATCAAACGGAGAACAGCTGGCCAGGAGACCCCTAGCATTTTTAGAGACCCCGATTTGGCAGTTACTGCACTAAATCATTAATAATCTGGGTGAGAGATGGATTATTTCTGTTTACTTCCTGGGATTTAACACTCTCAGAAAATACAAACTGAATTGTCAGCATAAACTGAAAATTATTAAAATTATTATCCAGATTTAAGTAAGTTAGCATTCAGTGAACTACCACAACTCCTTTGTGCATAGGGAGTATATTGGAAGCATGAAATACAAGGAAACTTCCAATATTGAATACTAACATTGATTTAGTGGCATCTGATTCAGTGTATAAATGTTTGTTAAGATGCAAAAAGTGTATAATGATCACAATTTTGTCACCAGCAGTATGGCTTAAAGTATGTCCACTTGAAATTAAATGAGACCATATTGAACTTCCTTTTTATTCTCAACCAAATTAAGCAATTGATGCTCTGAAATTCTGACACAATTGGGCTGGAGAGATGGCTCAGTGGTTAAGGCCACTGAGCTCTTACCACTTTTTGCTCTACCAAAGGACCATGATTCAGTTCCCAGCAACCACATGGCAGCTCACAGCTGTCTGTAACTCCAGTTTTAGGGAACCCAACACCCTCACCCAGTCATACATGCAGGCAAAACACCAACGTATGTAAAATTACAAAAAAAAAAAAATTAATTCTAACATACCATAAATGTATTTTTGAATCTTCATTTCCATGAGGAATATTCTAACCTATTGTGTTCATCAGTACATGCTTTCAAATTAATAAAAATGTAACACAAGCAAAGAGGAGGTATTACTATATTATGTGGAACATGTTCGCATCTTATTATATTTTTATTAAATATTTGTCTACTAACATCACTATAAGACCTATGAAAAGAACAGACATGTTAATATAACATTTCTTTTAATATTTACAAAGAGAAAAAATTCAGGTTTTGAGAAGCACATAGTTTGATAAATCTCAGTGATATAAAAGTGTAGCTATGTATTACAACATGAACTAGATGTTCAACATATTAAAATACCAGTGCTAGGAATAGGTAATTTAGCAAGCAGAATTGTCTCTTGTCATTTGCAAATTGCTGAAATTTTTCATGTAAAATTTAATATTCTATTTTTCTTTTCACCAGTGGCTTTACAGATAAGGGGAGAAAAGTGAAAATAAAAAGACATTATGGTTTACAAGACTATTGATCTTTTGGGAACTTAAATGCACTGTATTCCACTGCACTTCATTTGTACTTCATACATATCTCAATCTAAGAAATATTTTCTTACAGCCATTTTAATGTCTGATTAAGAGTTAAGTTATAAACTATTATTTCTGTAGTATTATTATATTATATACTGCATATGCATAATTTTAAATGATGTTGAAGGTTTACATCATTTATTATCAGTGAGTGTAAGTTCTGAGCCAATCAGTTGATGATATACTTTCCAGAGTAATGGGACTGATATGTCGTGTGTTTTTCCTATGCAAATATATATAAAGCAAAGTTTAATAAATAAATTAGGGGTAGTATAATATTTATATTAAGTATTAAACAGAACTGTAATCATGTCATATAAAATTCTATAAAAAGTGAGTCTGGTTGTTCTCTGTCTTGTTCTCCCTCAAAATATCTCTCTGCAGCTTTGCTTTTACTGATAAGGAGCAGCCCATGGCTTCACTTTTCCTATTAAATTGCCAATGTGGCTGCTCTTGCATTTGGGCCATAATAAGAAAAGATACTTGAACAAAAACAAAAACAGCTAAACCTTGTAATGTTGCAATAGTCACCCTGAAAACTATGATGGCTCCTGAGTGACTATGAGGCAGGTGTCACACACAAAATCAAGATAGGAAAAGATAATTCTTATTCCAAAAAAGGAAGGCAATTTGTATGTTGAAAGATCCTGCACTGTTCCTCAGAACAGTTGGAAATCTAAAGCTTAACAGTCATTTCTTTCTGGAATATTCTTTTTCATATTTTCATGTCATAGTGGACTTTGGGTAACTGAAATCATGGAATGTAAATTTATGCAAGCATGAAGACTACGAGATATTAAGTTTTTAAGTTAAAAATGGTGAACCATAAGTGAAAACTATAAAAATATATGGTTATAAAATGTTATATCCATAGGTCACATTTGCTGGTAGACTCCTGTAATCCCAGTACTTAGAAACTATAAGTGGGGTGAACAGTTCAAGCTCATCTATCATAAAATGCATTGCAAGTTAGAGTCCAACCTTGATTACATGAGACCCTATCTCTAATATATATATATCCATTACATATGAGGATTATTATTATAAGAAAAATTCAGTCACAATGCTGACAGATGAATAATGGTGCTTTGCTCCCTTTCTCTTTTTACTCAGTCCATCATCCCTCCTATGGAATGCTGCTACCCACATTTCAAGGGTGTCTTTCCACAATAGCCATATCTGATAGGAAGAGCAAAAGTCATAAAGCCAACACAGCTGTTGACAAAGATCCACCAGAGCTGAGCTGCTTAATGGCCACTGTGCCACCTTTGGTTTTCATCTCCACCTGTTGCATACTTGGGGCATTTTTAATATTTGTACCATTTGGGGATACTGGATTGATGAAAAATTTCTTATGAATCATTTGTGCGTTCTCCAAGAAATGCTGCATCTAAGCTTCCCCAGGACAGTCCTGAACATACTATTTACCTCCCTGTCCCTGCTTCCAGGGAGCTATCCTTATCTATTTGAATGTTTTCCTTACACCTTGGAGGTTGTGACACTCACTTATAAAGAACCCAGAGGTCTCTATATGAGGTTAAGAGACATTCTTGAAACATCTGTCCCTGTACTTACACAGGATCAAGATATTCAAAATGAAGTATACTCAAAAAGGTCAAGATTCAGTGGGATAGAGGAGTTGGTCACAGTTCAGATTGCAAGCCTCTTCCCACTATACACTCAGGCAATATTGAGGCATACACAGCAACAAAGTTAGATTAGTTGAAGTTACTTCTGCTCTACACAGAGACTTATATTGGTGAGCAAAGAATGGAGTAGAAAGATGGTACAAAAAAAAATGAGATGCCAGGGCCTCCCTTTCTTAGAAAAGTCAGCACATGCAGAGCCACTGTGGTGTCACGTGACCAAGGGACAACAGAATGCCAGATTAGACATATAGACCATTTCTATAAAGATATAAAATATAAACATTGTATTATGCCAGAATTTGAATAATAACTGCATCAGCTTTGGCCTGTGGATTTTTCTTGGGTACTCTGACTATTAAGAGTTAATAAACACAGCTTGGGACAAGGCAATATGCCCAGGCTGGCTTGGAAATTTTATTTTGGTCTAGTGTCCTTGAAGCAACCAGAGCTACCAGCCTGAGAACAGCCTGTCATTTGCCTCTAGATTCTTAAAAATTGGGTTAGAGAGTTAATGAGTAAGAATGATAACTTTGTTTATTAATGATGTCAAAACTTGAGGGAAAATGATTGGAAATGATAACTATGTTCTGTCATAGTTTATTTATGATGACTAAAAGATAAACAAGAGGAAGTGAAACACATGTCCACAAATAAAAATATGTGTAACATGAATCATAAAATGGTCTAATAATAATAATAATAATAATAATAATAATAATAATAATACAGAGTTAGATATTGAGGTAAATGTTGAAAGGTCAAAGGGACAAAGGAACAAGCCACTGCCACATCTCACCTCACCAACTCTAGGAATCCTCTGACGGAAAGTCTCTGAGTCTTCACCTGAAAGGGTCCAGCTAAAGAAGCTTCTAACTGAAAGGGACACTTCTACCAAAAAGCCTTTAGTTCCTTTCTCCTCACACCTTATATACCTTTCTCTGCCCAGCCATCACTTCCTGGGATTAAAGGCATGTGTGCTTCCCAGTACTGGGATTAAAGGTGTGTGCCACCATTGCCTGGCTCTGTTTTCTCTCCTAGACTGAATCAATCTCAGGTAGTCCAGGGTGGCTTTGAACTCACAGAGATCTAGATGGATCTCTGCCTCCCAAGTGCTATGATTAAAGGTTTGTGCCACCACTGTCTGACCTCTATGTTTAATCTAGTGGCTTGTTCTGTTCTCTGATCTTCAGGTAAATTTTATGAGGGTACACAATATATCAGCACAGATAAGATCTATTTTTTGGAACATCATGAATGTATCCCTGTTTACTAAATTCTGTATAAATAAAGAAGCACTCTGGCTGCTAGTCAGTCAGGCTGCAAGATTCGCACTACCACCATGGCCTAGCTCACTTCTGTACCCTGCCAACCCCTTACATCCTTGCAGGGACTGCTCACTGCTGGGTATGGCTCTTGGTATCTTTCCACTTCATTAACCAATTCTGGAAGCTTCCTTACATATCCACTCAGGGGTTGTTCCTTTCTCAATTCTAAATTTAGTCAAACTGATCATGTAGATTGAGAGCAACACATCATTATTGGTGTTTCTTGATTTTTCAGTTCTGATAACACAATCATAAAAATTCTTTAAACTAATTCACTAAATGGGAACTCAGTAACTCAGTGATTTGTGTGTGCATCTGTACATGTATACATACACACACGTGTGCACACACTAGTTTCTTATTAAGATCTTTCAGATGTCCCAAGCCTCTCTTCATCAGTAAAGCTGAGGCAGCTGCTAATATCTGACTCTTTTTTCTGTTTTGATGCTCTGTCATCTTTGAACCAACCTCCTGCGTGTGTTCCTTCCAAACCAAGGGCCATAAGTCCAATGTTTTAGAAATTTATGGACTTCTCCTTCAAGTAGCATATACTGGAGACTTCTGATGAGCAGAGGTTCAGTATTGGTCACCTCATCTTAAGCCCTCAACCCAGAAAACCTGGTTCAGAAGCCAAAGAACGAGTGAAGATACATCCTGGTTCTTCTCACTTGTTTTTTTCTGAATTCCAGCACTTCCACAGAGCAGATTTAGAACACTAGTAGTGCTCCAACCCTGTAACAACATGTTCCATACAATAAAGAATTTAATGGCAATTTTTAGCCTTAACTATTTTTTTAGTTTGCTGTTGAAGAATCTTAGCCAACATTCTCACTTCTGTAAAGGCCCATAAGCAATATATAGCATCTTCCCTCTCTTGGTTTCCCCTAATTAGGCTACCATTTGTTGTTGTTGTTGTTAGAATCATCCTACAACCAAAGCAAAACATGTTTCTCATGTTACTTTCACAATTCTCTTCATCCTGCAGATAAAGTGTTGTGAAATATTACTTTAACAATATAAAGATATGTTACATTGTTATTATTGTAGAATATTACTTTAATTATGTAAAGGTGTGCTGCTTTTGTTTATGCTAAATTTGTTTAATTATGTAAGGATGTGTTGCTGTTTCAACTTGCCTGGCTAAAGCACCTTATTGCTCTAATAAACAACTGAACTCCCAATAGCTAGGCACTAGAAGGATAGGCAGGGCTGGTGAGAAGAGAGAATGGTCGGAGGAATCTAGGCTGGGGAGAAGAAGGGGAAAGAAACAGAGAGAAAGGAGGGGAGATACCAGGGGCCAGTCCGATAGATATGGAGTAGAACATACTGAATGAAAGAAAAGTAAAAAGCCCCGAAGCAAAACATAGATGAAGAGAAAAAGGTTAGTTTCAGTTATAAGAGCTAGTGGGACAAGCATAAACTAAGGAGGAACATTTATAACTAATATCAAGTCTCTGTGTCATGATATGGGAGCTGGTGGTTGTCCAAAGAAAGCCAGCTACAATGAAGATTCAATGTAACTGACCAGGGTTATATTAATATTTCTATTATATTTTCCAAACAATCTCAAATAACTTTTAAAAGATCATATATTATTTTTCCTTACCCCAAACATGAATGACTATTTGTTGATCTCTCCTTCAATATGAAGCTTATGGGTTGAACTCACAGAAACAAAACTTAAGATTTAAATCCAGGTTCATAATATTTCAGTCACAGAACATGGCTCAGTGACTAAGACCATTTGCTGTTCTTGCAGAGGAGCTGTTTGGTCCCCATCACCCACATATAACGTCAAGTCTAGGGGTTCCAATGCCCTCTTCCAGCTTCAATTTGCATATACAGGTGAACAGGTACACATAAAAATAAGTAACTTTTTAATATCCAAAATTCATAAAGCTAGTTACACCTTATTATATTTAAAGAACACCTAAATAGGATACTTTATAGAAATTATCCAAAATTATACAATATAAAAATATTTTCTCACTATAAAATATTATATCTTGTTTTTTTTAACTAATCCTACTATTGCTGAATCTATTGTTAATATATAATGAAATCACTGGTTATTGTATGAGTTTAAAAGGGCTCTTATGCCCAACATCCAGAGTTGGTTCCATGTCTGAATTACTGTGATTCAGTGTGAAATAAGCTTCCAGGCCTATCCTACATCTAGCCTAAAATGGGAAAAGAAAACACTGTGACAATCTAATTCCTTTAATTTTCTATGTGAAATCTGCTCTATGGAAATAATTAGAGGAGTAGGACTCTATTTTCAGGAGTGTAAGAGTATCTTGGGTCTGGACCAATTACTTTCAGCTGAAGTTTATGCCCAGTCTCATGATTAGTAACAAGGAAGAGAGGGAGAAATATGGATAAATTTATATGCTAGACATTTGATTAAACCCCTAAAACTGATGTCTCTTCCACTAAAAAACGACCAGTGTTCAACTACAGATGTTGAAAATATGCAAGGACAAGGTGCTGAGGTACAGTTTAATTAAACGAATCTCTCTTTTTTTTCCCATTGATTAATCTAACTTGAATAATAAACCACCACTTGGGGAAAAAGTGAAGCCACAAAGAGATGTGAATACTGGCATTAGAGTGGGTAGTGGGGAAGTGCTGTGAGAAGTTTAGGTATCATAGGTATCTGCATTAATCACTTGTCAAAGACTTGATATGTGTTTACCATGTTCAATCGTAAAGTTCTCTTCAAATAAGATGAGTTACCTTTGAAAACTAAGTATTGTTAAAATAGAAATAAAATGACAGCAATGAATTGACAAAACAAAGCTTTACTCTTGACTCTTTTGTCAAATATTGAAATATAGGTCAATATTATTATTTAACAAATGAAAATGCTAAAATGTAAAACAAAGTGATATTACAAAGAGCATTTTAAAATTTTCAGTAACCATTTGAAACATGGTATAAGATGCATTAATATTCACCCTAAAGTCTGTGTGAAAAATGTCACATATTTAATTTTGGTATAAGAATTAGGTGTATTTAATCTTGTAGCATTCTTATGTGACACTTTCAATTAAGTATTCTGCTTCCATCATTTGTCAGCTCTATGATTTGGACAGAACATATAAAGTATCTATATCATTCCCAATTGCTACAATGGGATTAATTAATAACATATAAAATAATAACAGATATAAATCTCAGTGGTAATTTTAGGGTTGTAAAGGATGCAAATTAAATAGCCCATAAAGCAGATCAAAAAACATTTTGTTCCCCTAAATTTTTAACTATTCAAATAAGTAAGTGTTTGAAAAGAAAAGATCATCAATTAAGATCACTTGTTGGTCTTACACAGAACCCAAGCAGGCTTCCCAGAATCCACATAGCACTGCTTACATCCACTTGTGACTCCAATGTTAGATCTCATGTATTCTTCTGACCCCTGCAGGCATTGACATTCATGTGGTGTACATACTTATCCTCAAGCATCCATCCATCCAACTCTCTCTCTCTCTCTCTCTCTCTCTCTCTCTCTCTCTCTCTCTCTCTCTCTCTCTCTCTCACACACACACACACACACACACACACACACACACACACACACACACTTATGCACAAATAAAGTTTTAAAATAATATTGAACACATGGTACAAAATTCTTTCACAAAAACTTCATACTTTTACCACAAAAGGAAAAGGGAAAACATGATTTTGGACTTCAAATAGATCACCATAGTCCATAAAGCTTTATGTTTATATTTTATTGCATTCAGCACTGTGTCCTGGAGAAATTTTGTTTATTTTGTTTTAAATAGTGTCTTCCTATGTTGCTCAGACTGGCCTACAACTGACCATCTATACTGAGGTGAATGGAAAGGCTCATAAGGAACTAGTAAGGAGCATCTCTCAATAATACAAAAACTTACCTGCTCCAAAGACTTTAGAAGGCACTCCCTCATCCATCCTGCTGTATGCTGTGCTTAGTAAATGCTTAGAGTTTAGTATCCCAGCCTCCATTCTCTTTTGGCCCCCTCAGTTAACTCTTTCTGTGCATTACTACAGTTTACCCATCTGTGTTTTATGTGCTTTGCCAAATCACCAGCAACATGAGAGTCAATGACTATACTACTCGTCTGTTCATCCCTTATTAGTGTTGTAGAAAAAAAGTGCAGAGTAAAATTTTGTTAAATTCTTTACTTAAACATCAAGAAAGTGAACCATTTTATGCCCAGATCTTTTAGACTTTAATGGATCTGGAACAACACTATTCTTGTTCATGTAATTCACCCTTTATCAGTTTGGTTCAGCTTATATTAAACCAACAAATCATAGAATGTAGCATTTTCATTTAATTTACAAAGCCAGTTGTGTCAGCATCAAAACACATGATAATAAATATTTAACAGATACTAATGCAAAATGCTTTATATGCCAGATACGATGCTTCCAGCAGCTTATCTCTTATTAAACAACCAAAGAAATAACAATATTATTCAAGCTTAAACTTGTCTATAGATACTGCTTGTACCGTGGAATAATTTAGCAAGGAAAGCAACAGAACAAGGCCACACAGACACTCTGGAAACATTAATTCCTTGGCAAAGCTGAAAGTACTTCTGCTCAAAAGTGTCTGGTTTAAAATTTTACCACATGCAGACTTGGTTATAAATTTAAAATACTTTCACATACTTTAAAAGTAACTTCACTAATAAGGGCTGCCTGTGTGTAAATGATTAGCTAATCCAGCACTGTTTGGATCATTGTATTTGGATTAGGGGATTTCCTTTTAAAGCTAGATTCTTGCTGCTTACATTCTTATTAGCTGGATTCTAGGTGGGTGAGTTCATAGAAGTCATGTAAACTCTCTGATCCTGTTTCTCTTTCTGGTAAATGAACATCAAATACTTGCTTTGTTCTCTCTCACAATGTAGCCGAAAAAGCCCACTTGGCTATCAAAACTTCTCAATATTAGTGGCTATATATATGCTTCAGGATATCATTGCTACTAATACTACTGTTGTTCTGTTCATAAGAAAGCCATCCTACTGGGCTGGAGAGATAGCTCAGAGGTTAAGAGCACTCGCTGCTCTGGTAGAGTACCTGTGCTCAGTCCCCAGGCATCCACATGGTGGCTCACCAACATAACTAACTCCAGTTCTCAGAGAGCCAATGACCTCTCCTGGCCTTGAAGAACACCAGGCACACATAGAGTGCACATACATCCATACAGGTAATGCTCTCCTACATTGAAAATAAAATAAATAATAAATATTTTTTTAAATAAAAGCCATGATTCTCAAAAGACTCTTCAGAGATATATATGATTTTTACTTAGGTATTCATTTCTTTGGAGAGAGCCTTTCCAGAGATTACTTGGCTGGATGAGTAAATAATAGACTAATTTCAGCTGGCAATAATCCAGCGATTCTTAACATTTTTAATGGTGTGACCCTTTAATACAGTTCCTCATGTTGTAATGACTCTAGTTATAGTATTATTTCATTGCCACTTCATAACTATAATTTTGCTACTGTTATGAATTGTAATATAAATATTTGATATGAAGGATATCTGAAATGTGACCCCAGTTAAAGGGTTGTTCAACCCCCAAGGGGTTTAACTATAAGTTGAGAATCTCTGGGTCATGATGATTCCCCGAGGTGAATACTGGTTTTACAGGGAAAGCGATGTGGACTATGATATGGGAGGGAAGTGAAAAGTATCAGGGCTAAGGGGTGTAGGAAGAAGAAAGAAAAGTGGGAGACCTGGTGAAGAGAAAAGGGACATGAAAGAAAGGTTACCCTATAGGATACTGTTAAAGGCAATTCAGTTCAACTTTGGAGACTAATAAGAAAGGTTACCCTATAGGATACTGTTAAAGGCAATTTCAGTTCAACTTTGGAGACTAATAAGAAACTACAATGGCTCTTACAGAAATGATGCTATAAACCCATCATGCAATAATTACAGTGTTTGAGTAGGATAACATCAACTTATGGGGAAAGAAGGGAGAGAAAAGATTTTATTTAAAAGTTATGTTTGAGAATGTATTCCAAACACTCTATTTTCCTAAATTCTCATGACTTTGAGCTGACACCATCTCAGGGGTAATAATATATGTCAGCTGTTGAATCAAGAAAATCCCTAGGAAGATACCAAGGCAAGTTAATCAATGTTACTTTTGTGTTGGGCATTCTCTGTACACTGCACATGAAGATGGACACTTTGTTTAGTGATGACAAAGAACAGGCTCATGGAGAGACCTTGGAGGCCTTTGCTTTGTCCTGCAGTCCTACACTTGTAGTAATTCAAAGCAAACATCCCTGCCTGGAACGCCTGTGAATCCATAATACAGACAATGTTGCACATTCTCTCAGCCTCATGTTCCTCCTTACAGTTTACCAGAAAAACCACTCATACACATGTATCCCAGCTCTACTCAATGAGCACATAATCTTGTATAATGTGGGAAAAAAAACCAAAAATCACAAAGAACCGCTCTGTCTCTACATGTTCTGGGAACTGCTGTATGTACCCTTCAGCTAAATCTTCCCACTTTACTTCTTCCTAGTATATGCCTCGATAAAATTTCATGTGCTCTTTCTCTTCTCAGAGATAAAGTGATCCCCATTTCTATAGCCCAAGCAAAATCATCTCATTAATGATCTAATTCATTTGTCCAAACCCTATTAATATCTTCTTCCTCTGACCTCCACCTTTTTAATGTATGCATATCATTCAAATCAATACATATCAAATGTCTATTTCTTCTATTACATTAAATCTAATAAATGTAGGTTTGCTTAAGCTACATATCAGTAATACTGGGCTAAGCACTGAAACATATGGAAGGAGTTTGTAGCTTATAGCACTAGTCAGTGAGGAGGAGAGGGAAGGCAGACAGAAAAACGGTGTGTCAGCTCCATAAGAACACCATGTCCACTTATATCATTGTAACTTTAAAGTTGTAAAAGAGCCTTCCTCTCATCCAGAAGAGAGACCACTAGTACATGGCAATGGGTCCCCAAAACTGTTAATTCAAAGCAATTGAATTAACAGCCATTCATATGAAGAATATTCTACTCTAACACAGTTGTTACCTAAAGCTTTTGTTAGGACTAGAGATTTGCTAACCATGGATGGTTTCTTGTTTGTTTTTGTTTTTGTTTTATTTTTCACAAAAATATTGCCAATGAACATAAATATTAGCCATAGGGGTTTTAGATGAAAAACAAAGGAAAACAAAACAAAAATTAACTACTACAACATGGACTTCATTGTACTCTTTGGAAATTAGAAAGAGAAAATCAACTTAAAGTGGACTTGGCCATTAGTGAGTTTGTTGTTGCTGTTTGCTCCATTTTTGTTTGTTTGTAAGTTGGCTGGAAATTGAGATTCAAGAGACAGGTGGAATTTTGGAAGAGATCTACTACTCTTCCTAGTTAGTTGGATGACCTGGGTTTCTCTTTCCATCCCCACAAGATTGGTCCCTTCTAGCCATCTAAAGATGTGGCAGACAGCAGTCCTCTACTTCCATATTCCCTTGATCTTTCTTAGAATTCACCACTAAATTATTTCCTTTGTCCCATGTTTTGATACGTGATATCACAACTGATTTTGTATTAAGTTTTGAGGTGAATTTCATTTCTAAACACATCATCTTTCTTTGAATTAAAATTTGATACTAAAGCATAAGGGTTGCCTCTGTTTACAAAATGGCACTGGTGTTCATTTATTCCTCAGCTCAGTGTCAACATTTTATAGTTTTCTTCACCCACAGCTCACATTATCATAATCAACAAAGCGTGTGAACTCCACTCTCAAATAACATCCTTCCAGCTCAGAAGTACAACCCTATTCCAAACCACTGTCATCTTTATAAAAGAAAAAGGAAGAACAGCGGTGTTAAAATTTTATACTCCATTTTAGGTTCAGGGAATAAAAGCAAATCACTGGGGGCTGGAAAATCTGATCAGCACTTAAGATCTTTGGCTGCTTTTACAGCGGACCCAGATTCCATTCCCAGCACCTATAGGGCTGTGTGGCTCCTTACAGTTCTCTAACTCTGGTTCCTGGGCATCCAATTCCCTCATTTGGCCTCTGTGGGCACCAGACATACATGAAGTATAGATACATATATGTGGTTAAACACTTAATCATATACACATAAGATAAAAAATTAAAGAAATCACTGGTGGACTACTACACAAACTTGAAATGCAAATGTTAAAATTAAAGAGTATTGCAATACTAAAATTACATTATTAGCAAACTAACCACAGTCAAAAAATACAATCAAGGAATATCTCATATCTAACATCTGATATCATCCACATGTTAGCTAACCAGGCATTATCTAATATCTAATGTAGATATCATTGATGCGTTAGTGAACAGGGCATTTTGATGGAGTTATTTTTTTCTTTCTTCTTTTTTCTCAGAAATTTCTATCCTTTACTGCCTCTATTATCTATATCATGTTCTACTTCCCAGACGAGTTAATAATGCTTAATTGCAGTGACATCATTCTGATTAAGCTGTTAAGTATTCTCCTAATAAATGGGTCACTGAAAACCACTGTATTCAGCTTGAATTTCTGTCAAGTCACCTTTTCAATTTCAATTTATTTTTAATTCCTTAATTATATGTATTTTTACATATGCAGAAAGCATGAACCACCACATAGAAGCTAATAGACACATCAAAATTATCAAATTTCAAACATTTACCTTTATCACTAGAATTTTCTTCTAACTCTGTATGTGCTGGACATACTCCTTTGAATCTTTAAAATCAACAAAGACTGAATGTGTTAGCCATCACTGATTTTTTTATAATCTCACAGTTGATGATGCATCTTCTTTACAAAAACATGTCAAAATCAGCCAATAGTACAGGTTCATGGCATCTGAAATTCCACTTTGGGGAACACAAGGTTTTCTAATGAGTCTATTTTTTTTTATAATTCTGTATCTTTTAAGTTAGTCCTAATTCATTCCTAAGTTAAGATTTTGATATATAATATAGTATTTCTAACATTGTTACCATGCTTTGAATGTTAAATAATGTTGTCATTTGTATAAACATGGGCCCTGAATCATAGTTGTAAGAATAAGTATAAACATGAATGCATTTTAATATTATCCTGCACTTTTTATGGTTGTAAATAAAAAATACATATTCTTAGAATCAATTGCTATTCTTCTCACATATACGCAACAAACAAAACAAAATCAAATCTCTATATCCACAGATACATAATAAATTGCCAATTTTACAAGCTGTCTTCTCTGTATTACTGATTCATCTTAATGTGTAAAATATATATTGGAGAAGCAGTGATATTTAAAGTTAATATGTGGCTTGGGATTACACAATCTTACTTTGGTCTTACTGGTCTAAGTTTGCAACTAAAGTTTATGATGATTAAAAAGCTATATACTCTCTCAGAGCCTGCTTCCTCATCTGAAAGAACTATAGAGTGACCAATTCACGAGATTTTCATAAAGACAAGATTGCCAATCACTTAAACTAGTGTCTAGATCTTCAGAGTCACCCAATAAATACACCTAATTTATGGAAAAAAAATGAGTAAACAGCAGACATTTGCTTTAAAATATTCTACATTCAAGGTTTCTCTCTACATATTCATATATGTGTCTATCAACTAAGTCTATTAGTTTAGCATTTATATAGAAACTGTTGACATTGTGTTTACTACATACTGGATATAAAGTCTTTGCATGTTTATCAGCATCAGTCTTCATAACCCTCTGTAAATAAATGAGTATGGCTTTGTATAGACAGGGTATGAAAACTGGTAGTCATAGGCTAGGTAACTTGATTATGGTCAGAAAAGTTCTTACTGTTAACTACTGAATTTAAACTAACTTTCCCTTTCAACATATTTTCTTTCTTTCTTTCTTTTTTTTTTTTTTGTTTGTTTTGTTTTTCGAGACAGAGTTTCTCTGTGTAGCTTTGTGCCTTTCCTGGAACTCACTTGGTAGCCCAGGCTGGCCTCGAACTCATAGAGATCCGCCTGCCTCTGCCTCCTGAGTGCTGGGATTAAAGGCGTGTGCCACCACCGCCTGACTTGCAACATATTTTCAACACATTTCCCCAAATACTATTTTAT
Organism: Peromyscus maniculatus bairdii; assembly: GCF_049852395.1. Lineage (NCBI taxonomy): Eukaryota > Metazoa > Chordata > Mammalia > Rodentia > Cricetidae > Peromyscus > Peromyscus maniculatus. The sequence goes on along the minus strand of NC_134857.1, from coordinate 16,396,303 downwards.
TAAGTGGGACAGAATGGAAAAAAAATTGTTAAAAGCCTGCATCATAATCACAAATCTCAACAACATGACGGCCTAAATATGAGCTGAACAGGATAGTAGCAATAGACATGTTAACATGAACTAGGAAAGCCCAAGAGGCCTCAACCCTACACAGAGAATTATAGCAAACTAAGGAATGCTGAGAGCAGGAGAAATAGTCTTCTTCAGGGACGTACACACCAACTGGTTATTCAATACCAAGTGGTCAGCCCTGAAAACATACATACAAATAACATTACACAGACTGAGAAGCCTGTGTTTACGTGTTTGGGAATATATATGTATGTAACAGCAACTAATGAAAAAAGAGGCCATGAATTTGAAAGAGAGTAAGAAGGGGTACATAAGGAGTTTGGAGAAGGAAAAGGGAAGAAAGAATATAATTCTATTTTAATCTTAAAACACAAAAGAAATAATTTGAAAAGCATGCTATAATATTTGCTAGATTTGTGTCTCATTACTTTTGACTTTTATTCTATGCATTCTTTATAGGTACCATGCTGTTCTCTGTTGGTTTTTTTTGTTTGTTTGGTTTGGTTTGGTTTTTTTGTGTGTATATCTGTTTGTCTGTTTGTTTTTCAAAACATAAAGCTAGAATTTAAACTTAAGTGTGGTTTGTTCAAAACCTTGTTTACTGATGATTGTGAAGAGTGTGAAATGCTTGGATTTTGTCACCAAATGAGTCTGGGTTGTGACACCAAGTTTGCCACCGCTGAAGCCATTAGGCTCTAGTGAGGCTCCATGCGGCTCTACACAAATGAATACAAGTGCATTTCTCATAAGTTTAGGGAATAAAGTGAAACACACTGCATTTAATGTTATTTTATGGAAAGATATAAAACCTTAGGACTAAGAAGAATAAAAACTGATTTCTGGTGACCGATTTAAGTAAGACTCAGGTCCTCTATTTTCCAACTTTAAAGTGCATGCTCTTTTCTTATGAAAAGAGTCCACTTTTCTCCTGTTCATGTCCTTTTAGAATCATTGAGTAGGTAATTTAACTTATCACATAACATTCCCTCCTCCTCTGTAAGCATTAGTGGATTTACAACCACTGGTAGAGAATGGGCAGAGGTGGAATTTCAGATAGACGCATAATGAGTGTGACTGACCATGTGGTATGGTAGATGTAAGGCCTGATAAACATGGAGTTTGTCACTTTGGTCAACCATGTGCTCTCTGATAAGTAGACTCAGAATAAAATCTGTTATGCAGAGCAGCAGAGGAATAAAGTAGAACGTAGTTAACCCAAGATACAAGAAGGCAAGCAAAAGAAAGATGCACAGAAAACTCCCAGATGTTGGGTTGCTTCACCGAAAATGAGTCTTTGATCTAAACACTTTTCATCAGTTTAGCTAAATTCAGGTACCTGCTATTAGAACCAAACAATACTTTGCATAGAAAAAAATTGACAAAATGTGGACTGGTGAATGCTTTGTTTATCTCTCAGGATTTAATTATTCTGTCTGCATTACATAGCAGTTGTAGGGCCCTTGCTTTTGGGTAGCTGTTGCCTTGCTTGCTGACCTTGACCAGATGTCCTCCCTATACTGATTCCCTGCTGGTTTCCTTCCTCCTGAACAGAGGTTCTTTGTTTGTGTATCCTGCATTTGGTGTAAACAGCTTAGATGCAAGAATGTAGAACATCAGTAGCAAACTTCTGCCCTCCAGGGTTCTCCCATTGTGCTGTAAGCCTGTATTTAAGGTTTCCTCCCTCCTTCAATAAACGCATTAGGCATTCTGCTGAGACAAATGACCTGCTGCTCTTGTCTCTGTTTTTTGATCCACAGACCCTCACTTGGGCATGGTGAACAGGTGGTGATAGCATGGCCGCTTCAAGCAGTCACATGACTGGGTGAGACTGCACACCTGTGGTTTTAGATGTAAATCCTGACTACTCTAATAACTTGCCACACCTCAGGTTTTTAGGAACAGATTGCACTGGTCAGGATACAACCTTCCTTTGGTCAGGAGAGCTTATTCCCCACCAAGTACTTTCTGGAAAGTGCTCTTATAATATGGACAAAGTCTAATTTTGGCATATTTTCATTTTTGTAGTTTGTGAATAAAAATTTACAACTGAAAACTACTGCAATTACTATGTTACTATCAAGAAAAGTTACAATAAAATGTAAAATAAAACCAAAGACAACAGACTGTCAGAGAAGCAGACAAGAGAGAGAACACAATAATGAAAACAGTGTGCTTCAAGATTGAACGGTTCACAACACGCCCCCCCACGGTCACATTTACACGCCCCCCCCCCCCACGGTCGCATTTACCAGGCAGACACTTCCGCCTAGCCAATTCCGGTCAGGCAAGACACCTCCGCCTAGCAAGTTCCGGCCAAGGCATCTCGCGTGACCAGAATCTGTGCAGTTACATGGCTACGTAAGCGCGCAACGTGACCATGTGATCTACGCACACGCTTGGAGTAGTGACGTGACCTGGCCACGCCCCCAGCTGGTTTTTAAAGCGGAGCGCCATATTCCCGGTTCTCTTCTCTCTCTTTTCTCCTCTCTTCTTCTCCACGCACGTGTCTCTCCCACAGGCCTGCGCACTCTCTATCCCTGTATTTCTAATAAACTCTTATAAGCAGATTCTGTCGTGTTTCGTGACATTTCCTTGCAGGGTAAGAACACAACGCAGCTAAATAACTTAAAAAGATGTCTCCTGGCTAGCTACTTCTGTACCAGTGCATGTCCCTTGTCACTTAATCAGCAAGTTCACCTTGGCTTTCTGTGGCTTACAAAAAGCTAAAAGGCAAAGCTGAAAAAAACAAGGCATAGTGGCACATGTCTGTAACACCAACAATCTGGATTCTGAGGAAGTAGGACCAGCATGGAACACATACTTTGACCCAGTCTCAAAACAAATGAAGAAAACCAAAACCAAAATGCTTGCCTAGGATGGGAAAGGTCCTAGTCTCAATCAACAGCACTGAAAAGTGGAAACTTGGCATTGTAAGTGTGAGACCAAATGAGCCATCTTAGAAATAAGACCAAAATGCTTTCACCCTAAAATTAAGGCCTAAGATTTCTCCTTTTGGGAATAGGCCCTTAGTTACTGAAACCAGTCAGTTCAGATTCCAGAAACCAGGAAGTGTAAAAGTACAGAGTCACAAGATAGTCACGAAGTAATGCCTGCCAGACTATGGAATGTCCTCTCCCTGGTTTCCAGGGTAACTGACCACAGAAATGCCCCCACCTGAGGGCAGCCAATGAGAAATGGTGGCGGGCAACTACTCCCTTAGAAGTAATTTCTAGAAGTCCCTAGAAGCGAGCCAATCAGAACTGTATCCATACTAGCACCCCTAAATGATGTAACCTTGTGACTTTTCCCTTTAAAAACTGAGCTTGCAGACAGGTGGGCACTTCCTCCAGCCTCCACTGCATTGGATGTATTGGACGAAGTCCCTGCCTAGGCTTGTATATGCAGAATTAAACCTTGCTTTTGCATTCTGGCATGCTCGTCTTTGGTGGTCTCTCTGGGGGTCACGATCTGGGCACAATAGTAAGGATTGGTTCTTGGCAATTGGCACAAAAGTGGTAGCTGTCACATTTCCTCCAACTGGAGCTGGAGAAAGAGCTCCATGGTTAAGAAAGCACACTGAACTTGCGAAGAACCAGGGTTTTGTTCCCAGAACTTAATCTGAGTGGCACACAGCCACCCATAACTGTACAGGCAGCTTCTCTGACACATGCACATACTACACACTGATACATACACACACACATGGAATAAAAACAATGTAATTAATATTTAGAATTCACAGAAATCCTATAATGTTGCAAGAAATAAGCTTTGGATGAATTTTGTGTTCTATATTTTATATTTTGTCATATGTGAGAGAAATTTATGGAACGGCACAGAAGGAAGGAATGGTTTTCTGTTTCCATGCTCCAGAAATAAATTCACATAAACAACTTGTAGCTGAAGCCTCTTTTTCTTCAAATTTAATTCAGATCTCTGTTTTTAACAGTCTAGAATTTATTATTTTCATTGACAAGTATGCTATATATATGTAATTCAGGGCATCATAAAGGACTGTAGGTCTGGTATTTCCACAATGCTGGCTGTGAATAGTTACCTTTTGCCAGCTCTGTCTTATTCCCTGAAGTATGTACAAACACAGATTTGATTGAAAGTACCTGGCTATTTTCAAAATGAATATATTGTTTAGATTAAAATATAATTCCATCATTCTCCCCCTTCCCTTTTCTCTCTCCAACCCCTCTCATGCATGTAACAATCCCTCTTTCTCTCTTTCAAATTCATGGTCTCGGTCTCGTTTTCTTTAATGATGTTATACACACACAGGCACACACACACACACACACACACACACACACACACACACACACACACACACACACACACTCTCTCTCTCTCCTAAATATCTAAACACAACCTATTCTGTCCATATAATGTTATTTTTACTCAGAGCTGTCCACTTGACCCCAGATAACCAATTGGGAGGTTCACCACTGGGGAATACTATTTCTTCTGCTCTCAGCATTACATAATTACAAGTAACTCTTCGTCCAAGGTTGAGGTCTTATGGGCTTTCCACCTTTCATGCATGCATGTCTACTGGTGTCCTTGTTTAGGCATCAGATCTCTAAATGCACTTAAGGCCCATTCAAAAGGAGGGAAATCATACCTGGTATTCAAAACACAGTCAGCTACTCCAGAGCTAAGGAGTTCATGGATCTTTGAGAAACACTTACATCTGCCACTTTACCAGGCATTTTCCCTTACTGCTACCTTCTTATTAGATCAGAGAAAGGGAAAACCTCTGTAGAAACACAAGACAAGACATTTTTCCAAACAAAACACAGGGTGAGAATGAAGAGTGAGTGAACTCTTTAAAGAAGAGAGTGAAAGGAAGATAGATTATATGAAATGTTTCACTTGCTCATAACAGGAATTCCTGGTACACTTTTATGATGAAAATAAAGTGACAGAGAAAAATCAATATATTTCTCCATGAAACTTGTCTTTTCATGTTATGAAGATCTGAACTTTTATGCTAAAATAAATAATTTAATAAGCTACTTGAATGTCTTGACACTAGGTGCCACATCATGAATTTAAGTGCAATTTTTGGAGTTCATTACACCAACTGAAAATTCTGCTCAGTTTCCCCCAGAGAGGAGAGTTTGGTTTATGAGCTGACAACCTATAGTCTCCCAAGGTAAAAGCATTTGGATGAGCATCTAGCACCTAGGCAAATACACCAACCAAGCCTTAACCTGTACATGTATTTATCAGTCTGCAGTCACAGTGCTGGATGAAGGACCACATGTGCATGAAGACAGTGGATAGGCTGCATCTGCACACAAGCTGACATCTTCAGGGCATTGTAACTACAAAGCTGTATCTGTGCCTTTGAAGGTCAACAGCAAGGCAAGCCCAGGGCTTCTCACACTCTAGTGACCTTTCCTCGATGTCAAGTACCTCCTTCTCTTCCTCAAAAGCCCTTAGGATTCTTCCTCCAGCACAGCTCAAAACCTGGCCTTTGAGGCTTCTGGTATTTCACATTTCAAAGAAAAGGAAGTGCCAAACTAGAAAAGAAATCAGGAAGTTCTGGGAAGGTGTTAATGAACCTGGGCCTAGGAGGCAGTTCCCATTTGTTATGTTAACTAAAGCAGGACTTTTGTTGAAATACTTCTGAGAGTGGGTTAATGCTAAACTTTACTCAAATTGTGAAAGTAATGTTCTTACATGGGCTGGAAAGACAGTTCCTCAATTATGAGCACTTGCTTCTCTTCCAGAGGACACAGGTTCAACTCCCAAACTATCTCTAACTACAGTTCTAGGAGATCTGACGTCCTCTTCTGCCCACAGTGGTAGGTACACAGACACACATGTAGGCGAAATACCCATACACATAAAATCATACACTGACTTAAGAAAAGAAAGCAACATTCCTGCTTTTCCAGGGCAGAGAGTTCCTGACGGCCCCAGAATCAGGAGGATGCTTCCGTCACTCTGAGGTCATTTGCATCTGTCTAGTTAGAGCTCCAAACACACACACACACACACACACACACACACACACACACACACACACACACACACACACACACACACACTTTGAACTATAGACATTATATGAAAAGGAAACAAATATTCTTCATTTTAGAACAAGTTACATTTTATTTACTATTTAGACTCGTGAACTGATTTCCCAGAAGGGAAAAACATGTAACACCTATATTAACTAAAACTGGAGTGTTAATCCACCAGACCCACATTCGCTTGGGCTACTTTAGCTCTGAATTAGCATTTATTGACCACCTTTGTTCTTGACCTACCATCCTGCCGCCTCTCTGGTAACATTCTTTTGGGATTTTCAAATAGACCTATGCTTTGCACCATCCCAAAGTTAAGAATATCAGATAATATCTGAAGCATATACCTATCTATCTGATGTTTCTGCCAACATATTTGAAAAATGCCTTAAATTATTATTTTCTTAGTTCTCTTACTGTAAAATTTTATGAAAATGTTACCACATTGGAACATGGTGTTTAGGGGAACTGAACCTGAGTTACCTTGCACTCAGAATTTGCTCTTCCATAGCCCTAATTAAAACAACAACAACAACAAAAACCCCACATAAATTAATCAGTGAAGATTTTTCAACTATTTTGGGGGTAGTAAAAATGCTTGATAGGAACTGCCCACATTTCAGAACCAGGTTCAGCCCACCTTCAGTGACTCAGTGTTAACATAGCCATCACTAAAGGCCAAGGCAACAGGTATCTACTGTTGCCATGGTCTGCTTTCATGGCCTGTTTCTCTCCCTGCCTCTGCCTCTCTGTCTCTATCTGACTGTCTCTCTCTCCATAAAGTCTTTCCTGCTTTGTGTTTCTGTATTTGTTCCAATCTGGTGCAGGAGGAAGGTTATCTGATGGTGGCTAATTAAGACTGATCTGTGAATATAGCAGAATGTCTGTTGCGAGGTGGAATGTTTTACAGCCTTCCTTGGCCTCCATAGCAAGTTATTCTTCCTCTGCAAAACCCTTTCAATACTTAAACAGCAAGTAGAGAGAATAATGACTACCAATTCCTCCTTTCTGTTATTTAACAGGAAAATAAAAGTTGGTTTCAGTCATCATTCATCATTTACACCCCGAGGAGACTGCAAATACAGAAGCAGCAATTACAAATGGGTAAGGGTGACATTCACCCTTTTGATAAACTGAAACTTACTAAAACATGGGAGGATCATTTTCCTATTGTTTTCTATTGTACCAAACACCCTTTACTACTGCAGAAGCAGCAACTAAATAGTTCCAAGATTAGCATCTGACTAGTGCCCTCATTTTAAAAAAGGCCAATACATTTTAAAGGCAGGAGTTGTGAATTATATATTATTCCAGGTATTCTTATTCTGTACCATGCAGTTTTGATAACTATGCAAATCTAGTAGAGTTCTTGGAATAATGTCTCTGCTCCCAGACAAAGCTGATTTGGGTTGCCTTTGACATTCCTGTAAAGATATTCTAATGTTAAAGTGTGATTGTTTTGCAAAACTAATCAGAATCATGATCTTTTTATTATCATTAGAATTTATGGTATTAATTCTAAAAGATCTCTGCTATAAAGGGAATCTAAGTTAGGTTTTCTAAAAATCATGTTTACAAGGAAAACATTTGATTATAATCCCATACACCAAGGCCTGCTCGTTAGCATAATAGATGGAGCCCCTAAGACGTATGCCAATTAAAGTGTCTCATCTGGGGCCAATGAAATGGCTGAGAGATTAAAGGTAGTTGCCTGCCAAACCAAGCCTGAATTTGACTCCCAGAACTCACATGGTGGAAGTAGAGGACTGAGTCTGCAAGTTCCTCTGGCCACATATACACTGGTGGGGGAAGGTGGGACAAGAGGAAGAGAGGAGGGTGTGGTGGTTTTACCTGGAGGCAAAGCCTCCCCTTCTGAAGTCCAAGTCCACTGCTATCGAATATTGTTTTTACCATTTGGTAGAAACATTAAAGATCTCACTGAGCCAGTGAAGTGGCTTAGCAGGTAAAAGCCTGCAGTATAAGCCTGGTGACCTGAATTTGATCTTTGAAACCCATGGTATAAAGAAAGAATGCCTCAAACCTCTACATGTACCCTTGGCACCAGGTGCAAGAATTAACACCAACAGGTATCATACACACCTACTTAGAGAAAAGTCAATAACTAACACAAAGTATATTTTGAAATTTAAGGATTCTTTAACCAAAAGAATACTGATAAACATAACAACAACAAAAACAAAAGAATCACGTGTACTTTCCAGGATTCACAAGGTGTCTCATGAACAGTAGCAGACTGCCTGTCTTTGTGTCAGACTTCATGAATCTCTGTTTCTGGCATCTGATCTGTTCCTACAATTCTTTTTATCAGGATCTGGGGTAAAATTGAGGAAGACCATCATCAATAACTCAAATGAGAGCAGACACTGCTCTGTATGTTTCAGCAAAAGTGACTATGATAAAGGTCAAAATGACTTGGTTTTTACATTTTTTTTTGACTAAGGCATATTTTAAATATTAAAATATGAGGTTATCATCTAACTGGATACTGAGAGGACATCAGATGTTACACAAAATAATACAAAATATTACATTTGCAGTGGATAGGACCATACCCATGGCCATACAGGAAGCACTAACAGGACTCTGTAAGTTAAAAAAGAGAAAAGAAGACAACGCAAGCTTGGAGGGAGATGTGTTGACTCAGGCTCGGTGTATACCTGGAGAGGTAGTAAAGCATAGATCTAATTGATAAAATATACTGTGGGCATGTATGAAATTCTCCAGGAATAAATAAAAAATAGAATTAAAAAATGTGATACCTCAGTAAAACCCCCCACTCTATCCCCTACAGACAAAGAGAAGCTTAAACCAGGATTCCTAAGTGTAGATAAGAACTTAGACCCCTTTTCCCCAGGTGGCTGTATCTGCTACAGGGACTTTAGAAAACACAGTCAGGATATTCGACCAAAAGACTAAAAAGGGAGGCAGGTTAAAATAAATTATATGGTCTGTGCCTTTAAGAACTAGCCTCACAAAGAAAGGGAGCACTCCTTCCAACCTCCCTGCTGTGAGTGAGAGATTTGGAAGAGCCTCCCTGGGAGGCTTGTAAACTTAGAAAACACCTTACTTTTGCATTCTGTACCTAAAGTCTCCAGTGGTGGCTTTGGGGATGCAATCTAGGCACAACAAGACCCTCACTCTATTGTCTCAAAAAGGGGGCCTTAGGCAAAGATATCTCAATATAGATAGACCCAGGCCAGTTTCAAGTCCCCAGAAATGATGGTGTCAGCCCAGGAACAAAGGAACAGAGTCAGGATGTCTGATGGTAACCAATTAACCACAAGATGCCCCTCTCCAGAGATAACATGACCAGACCCTGGAGAGGAGTTGTAAAACTCCTGACAGGGCAAACAGATAAGCTAGAATAAGATAAAGTCCAGGCCCGGGAAAAACTGGACCAATCAAGGATGGACCCATACTAACCCGCTCCCCTCTAAGAAATTTTATGGGTTTTGCCTATAAAAACTAACTTCCCCAAGAAAGAGTAACTCTTCTCTGCCTCACTTTAGATGGCTTGAGTTGAGTTCCCTGTCATGACTTGTAACAGATAAACCTTGCTTTTGCATTCTGGTATGCTCATCCTTGGTGGTCTCTCTGGGGGTTACAATCTGGGCACAACAAAAAACACAATAATAAAATGTTATGGTCATTTTTTAGATGGACCAGTGTTACTGAGATGCTGTTATGTAACCAAAGCAAGACACACCTCTTCTACTTCCAGGTTATTACACCTAGCTAGAGAAATCATTTAATAAAAGCTAATCTCATTAACTCCGTGGCTTCCACAGGACTTGTTACTTGTCAACTTTATCTTAGTAAGAATATGCCAAATTTGTTCTGAGAACCCATATCCTACATCTTTACTCTCATCCCTGAGAATGGGGCAACAAACCAAGCTTCCCCTTTGTGGTTTTGCTTGGACCATTTCTCCACATGCCATTTCCTGTTCCGAGATCACATCTATTATGCTGTACAGTACAAAGTGAGCCCTAAGAAGGTAACTTACACTGCTGAGAAGACTATTTTTCTCAACATATCTGCTAATTCTAGAATTCACAATATGGTATATGAAGGGTTTACAACACGCCCCCATGGAGGGGCGTGTTTGCATATGCCTGGTGGACACTTCCACCTAGCCAGTTCCAGGTCAGGATAGCCATTTCCGGGTCAAGGCATCTCGCATGACCAGGATCCGTGATGTTGCATAGCTACATAGGCATGCAATGTAGCCATGCGATCTACGTGCATGCGTGGAGTAGTGACATGACAGGTGCACGCCCAGCCTTTAAAATCCGGTGCCATGTTCCCGGTTCCTTCTTCTCCACACACGTGTCTCTCCCACAGGCCTGTGTACTCTCTGTCCCTTTATCTTTAATAAAACTCTTATTAGCAGATTCTGTCTTGTTTTGTGACATTTTCTTGCAGGGTAAGAGCACAATGCGGCCAATTAACTAATAGTATATACGTTTTCGAATTAAAAGTATTCAACAAATACCTTTCAGTATATACAATATGTCAGCCAAGATGGAAGCAACCAACCAACACATTATGATGGACAGTAAATAAATATATGAATAAAATTTTATTTAGTAGAATGAGCATTCAGAAGAAAAATAAATCTAAGACATAGAAATATATTTGAAGAGTTTGAAACTATTCTCCCCCCCCCCCCGTGTATTTTTATGTGTGTGTGTGTGTGTGTGTGTGTGTGTGTGTGTGTGTGTGTGTGTCTGTGAGAGAGAGAGAGAGAGAGAGAGAGAGAGAGAGAGAGAGAGAGAGAGAGAGAGAGAGAGAGAGAGAGAGAGTCTTTGTTCTTTTTGTTCTTTGTCTCTTCTGGATGCTGATGAGAACCCGAATATACTTTTTGGAGTACTTGGGATTTCCTTTCTCTTTCTCTAAAGCCCTCCTCCTTGTTATGTGGTTGCTTGGACACCATGTGTCTGACCTCCATGCCTGATTAACTTAAACCTCACAGTCCCTTTCCTCCTCTATTCTCCAACTCTGGGGAGCTGCCTGATTTACAGTTTGCCTACCCTGGGATTTTTTTCTTCAAAACGCAAGAAAATTGTCCTTTAAACTTTCCCTGTCTTTTAATTCTTCAATCTGCAAAGAAAATGAACCAGTGCCTGCATCTCTAGATGGCATCATTTCTAGATGTGTGGGCATTTGGTTTAAATTATTTCCAAATATTTGAAGTGTCAATACTATCAAACTGGTTATGTTTAAATTTCTTTGCTCAAAGGCTTAATTAATCAGTGTAGTGTAGACCTGATGGAAGACAGTATTAACCTCTTTTTGATAGCCACCATCACTCGATCCCCAAAATGCCAATAGGTATCATTACATTTCATATTAGAATTTAATTCCTATTTCTCTGCTACTGGGAATTCTTGCTGCAACACTTGCCTTTTGGCTTTTGTTTGCTCGCTTTTCTTTCGACAGAACGGTAAATAGGAAAAAAATAGTTCTTTTTGCCTATCCACCAACATGTTTTCTAATATCTTCCATCTGTCTTGTCTTTTAATATATGAGAAAATGTGTAATTCCCTGTCTGGAAGTGAGGGCAACCGTCTTGTCTACCGTCCCTCTCCTGAGCTGATGTCCTGATTGCTTCAAGGATATTTCAGATCACACGCTTTACCACTTTGCTCCGCTTCTTGTCAATGTATTTGCCATCTTGAATTCTACTCTTTAGAATTCCAGAAAAATTTCCTGAGCTTATGTGACAATTTTATGTTTTGTTTTTCTGTTAACTGTGAGCTGAAACAACCCACTTACTCTTTGGATTGTTTCTGTCAGGTGTTTTATCACAACAACAGGAAGAGAAACTAAGATAATAAGTAATTTGGATATTTATCCTTAGTAACTAACAACTGGCTTTGTCACTGTTATTATGGTTCATTTGTTTGCCCAGAGTGGCTTCAAACTCTATCTAAAGATAACTTTGAACTCCTGATCCTCCTGAATGCTGGTGTTACAGTAATGTGCCACTCACTTTGCCCAGCTAAGAATCACCATGTTATAGATTAGATTCAGAAAAACATCTGGAAGAAAGCATCACTTATTAAAAATTATAATTGTTAAATTTTAAACCCTGGAGTTGCCCATTTAAAGTATCAAAGCAGACCTGGCCTCCAGGTTTTCCCAGCATCCCTCAGTCCCTACATATTACAGAGTATGGCTTGCATACTTCAGTTTCTACCTGAACTGTCCAACCCAGGAGCTAGGCTGTCCTAAACCCAGAGGCTCTTTCTTACATAATCCAGACATTTTGGTTACTCACCCCTTTTGGTACCTTTGACCTCCTGGCTGCTGTACCTGGTTCCTTCTCTCCCTTTCCCCTTCCCTTCCTCAACTCCTCACATGACCCAGCTCAGTCTGGGCGTGAACACTCTGGACTCTCCCAGATGTCTCTGCCCCT